>NW_021835991.1:0-300000 GCF_006345805.1 Octopus sinensis | reverse complement strand
ACTTAACCTTAAAAGACGGTCTTCTTTTTACATATTTTGCCTGGAAAAAAGTAACGACCAAAACAATTACAAATTGTTTCGGACATTCAAAATGGATCGAATGTGAAAATCAACTCGAAAGACCAACTGTTGAAATTGATAATTATGATCAAATGGTAAATATCTTGAAAATATTGGACCCTATGGATAAAGATGATTTTATTAATCATGAATTTACCGAAATAGATGAAATTGAAGATTACCTTAATATTGCTTGAGATTCTTTAGAAACCGACACCGTTATTTGAAATATGGCTGAATTAAAAAAAACTATTAAAGATTATTTTAGTTAATTTTTTCTTTTTAATTTCTTTCGATTCTCTCTGTTTCTTTGCTCAAATATGACTTGGAAGGCTCACTTATGATCGGAAAGTATCGAAAACCGAGATGTTTTCAAAATTTCAAATTCAAAAAATTTATTGATTATTTCCATTACTCGCCAAATTCTATTGCTCGCCATTTTTTCTTCGGTCCCGAAAATGGCGAGCACCAGAGGTTTTACTGTATGTGAATTAGCATCCATTGATTTAAAAACTTCTATGGGATGGATAACCGTTGGAGGTATATACTCCAAAAGGTTAAAAGATTATTCGTCGATTGTCAAAAATTTTATGGAAGGAAATGAAAATCCAATTCTTGTTGGAGACTTAAATGCGAAGTATACTGCATATGGGTGTAATATTTTTGAACCATACTGTAGATATTAAAATAGAACTAAAATATAAGAGGAATACAAAAAATTAAAAGCAGTATTAATAAAAATTAAATCATTGTTTAGTCGAATAATAATCAACTTGAAAAATTTCTTGTTTAAAATATTTTTCAAATGAACAATGTATTTAAGTTTTAATAAAATGCATAGATAAACATAATCTTAAAAAAATATCGAGAATATAAATCATACAAACCAAAATTAAACGTTGATTTTAATAACGGAAAATAAGAATAAAAAGCCACACAAGAACAGGAAACATTCTGGTATACACGTTGTATATTAACTAATATTAATTCACTAACTTTTTATTAATAATAGAAAAATTATTATAAAATCATTAACAATTCATTAAAATCATCTATGTTGACTTTGGGCATTTTTAAACTTTTTAGGAACTTGTGATTCTCGAGAGACTTTCCTGGAAACATCATCCTTGCCCTATACCCGATTACATGGGGAAAAAATTTAAAAAAAGTTCATCCACATATATAACTCCAATCCGATTTCTGTCCATCACTTGTTCTCCTGTCTTGACTACCAGCAATGTCGTTACCACGCGCAGGTTTCGAAATCTATCGGAGCGACGGGCAAAGCTCTGTGCCGCTTAATAACAGCCGGCTTTCTGTATGTCAGGAAGTTCGAGACTACTAACTAACAAATAACCTTTGATATCAGCTGTCGTGATTTATGTAAACTACTAGAAATACCTTCATGTATTTTATAGCAAAAATACTAACTACAAATGTTAAGATTTAATCTGTATTCAATTTTTTTCATTTTATGAAAATTCGTAGAATCTAAGCTAATCACAACTAATTCTATTTGACATTGATGATAGCATCATGAAGAGCTTGTCAAAAAAATATTAATTTAAAGAAAATAAGAATTGAGCATTCGTTAAATAAATTTAAAGAAAAAAATTTAATTAAAAATCTGTCATGTAATCGTTCATTTTTGGTTTCTTCTTTGTACTTTTCGCTGATATATTCCTCAAATTTGTAATCAGGGGAATATGTTCACCAGATTCTTGCAAAAAATATTTATCAATATTTTCCAAATATTTAAGTGCTTCTTTTGTCGTTTGTGTTATCTATTTCTTAATCCTCAATTTCTTCTTCAAATTGTATTGATCAAGAGTTTTTTTGCAGACGACGAATGCACAGACAGGAAACTCTTCGTAATTTTACTTTTTTTATTTTTAATTGTAAAGTATTCAAATTTAATGCCTTTTTCGTCAGTGGATTCTTCGAGTATTTTTAATCAATTTTCGATACAGTAAAACCTCTCGAATCCGCCGATTTTGTGACCGAACAAAAAATCATCCATGCTTTATTGGTATGGGTGTAGGTAACATTTTTTCCAATGTTGAAATTCTTAAAACATCTTGGACTTTTTTATCTTCCTATCATTGCAGGCCTTCTTTTATCGGAACCAGAACAATTTGCGCATAATAATAAAGAAAATATTCAGGCCTTGATTTAGTGCACACACTTTTAGAAGGAATCGCCTTGTAAACAACACCAGTTTCATCTGCATTATAAACATTGTCTAATCCATATTGTTCAATTTTTAAACTGATTGTTTCATTAAAATCAGCAATAGATTTTTCATCATGATTTACTGATCCACTGTCTCCGTGAATTTTCTTAACACAACTTGCTTTAAATTCTGGATGATTTTTTTCCCAAATTTGAGAGCTTTTGCAATCAAAATCGAATCTGATAGAATTGCTCCACTATATTCCATTAGTCAATCCATTTTATCATCGCTACATCAATTTCATTAAATTTGAGTATTGGAATTATCGTTATGTTTAATTTTTTAATATCAGTCCTATTCAAAAAATCCGATTTTGATTTTAGGTCGTTTATAGTTCTCGGAGAAATTTTCTTTTTAATCGTGGAGAAAAAATCTTGGAAATTTGAGATGCAGAAACAAATGGGTTGTCAAAAATATAACGTAGTATAGAAATTTTTTCGTTGATAGAAAGTCTAACACAAAGACGCATCAGAAAAATACAATTTAACGTGTAATCAAATTTTTAAAATGTTAATTCAACTTGCAATTAAATAAAAAATTATTTTTCACAATACTTGAGAAGCGGATTCAAGAAACAAGCGGATTCAAGAGGTTTCAGTGTAATTGCCTTGTTAAAGCAATACTTGATAGTTTTCACTGTGACTTCATTCAAAGCCTCAATAATTAAAGGTAGGGCATTCATAATTTAAATTTGGTAAGTTCGTCTGTAAATGACAATGTTTCTATATTTGTTCCCATCTTCAAATTTCTAGTCATTCCTTTTTATACAACGATTTAAATAAATGCACAATCCCTTGATCAATTCATTAAATCTTAGATCTTGTCTTTGGAGGATGAAAATACAAATTGATATTACTGAATTTGCCATAAAAATAGTGGACTAGGGCATTATCTAAAAGAAGCAATATCTTTCTATTTTGACACTCATTTTGGAATTTAACCGTTAAATCCAGTTTCTAAAAATTAGACTGGTATTTGGATATTAAATCCCAAGATTATTCATATTATTCTTGTTTCTCGAATCTATTCTGTGGATTTTCTCTCTGACAACAGCAAATCTGACGGCATACCAACCTAGACTAGATAATGACCTACGATTGGACTTGGGTCACCCAATATTGGCAATTATCATCCCTCCTTCCGTTATTTGGCCTCTGAGAAGTTCCAAAGTCAATATGATACCATCACTCTGCCCGTCGTTTCACTAACAGGGACTACAGATACTGAGTTAAGTTGGGAGTTGGTCGCCCCATCACTCTCATGTTTCGTTCACTCCCTCGTTAAAAATACCGGCGTCTGATCGGTTGAAACTCTCGGCACTCGTCACAAATTAATGAACCCATGGTCGACTAACGCGAACACCCGATACTGACCTTTGTTTTGGGCGGGGGCAATCTCGTCATACATCGTGGACAACGTGGTTAGAAGACCTGGTTCCAAATAATCTCGGCTCACGACAGATGAATTGGACGCATGCTCAGAAGAGTTCAGTTGCCTTGACATCAGTCTCGTGCTATCATCGTCCTTAATTCCTATCACTTACTCTGTTAATTACAATAAAACTTGATTGATTGATTAAAATCCTTAAAGCCATAAAGATTTTTGAATTTTCCGATTACCAACGAAGGCTTTTTATCTCCTTCCATAACTTTTAGTTTTTGTTGAATTTGATAAGTTTTTTTTGTTTCTTAATAATGTTCACTTATGCACATATTTTTAGAAAAAATATTTTTCATTGGTTAAAATTGATTTTAATTTGTTCAAATTTTTATTCAAAATAAAAATATCGAACTGAATAACAAATAAGAACATTGAACTAATAAAAATCGAAATAAAATATTGGAACCTTAACTGGAGGGATCAAAATTGGTTTCAGACATTACAATAATACAAAGTAAGTTTATTCATTTCTGATGGCCTCAGTAAAATAATATCGAGATCCTGCATCAAACGATTTTTCCCAACAACGAATAGTAGCAAGTAACATCAAACATTTGAATAAAAAAAGACAAATAATAATAAATATTCCAAATCTCTTGTGATTTTTTAACAACTTTCTATATACAACTATTTTACTATTTTAGTAGTCTAATCACAAAGTAATACATTTTCAAAGTAAAATATAAAAAATCATTTTTTCACTCAACAAAATTGCTAGAAATTTGTAAATAAAATGAATACAAATCAAAAGCTAAATTTCTTGTTTCGAAATATTTTCAATATAAAAATTTATTTTATTTTCAATACATTCATTAATATTATAACTAAATTTATGGGAAAACCCACTTTGAAACAATGTTAGTTTTAAATATGTCAAATTAATAGAAAATGTCAGTCTTAATCATGACTTGACAAAAGTCGTCAAAATTGAGCAATCCATCCCCATTCGAATCCGCATCTTCTACCATCTCGACGAGCATTTTTCTTTTAATTTTAATATCCCGATTTTTACACAATATTTCCAGATCATTTACCGAAATCAAACCTTTCTTATCTATATTATATGATTAATATAATTTATACTAATGTCGATCTGATCAAAACATATTTTTAGCATTTCTATTGGATTTAAATCCGTTCCTTGAATTTTATCGATGATCAACATGAATGTCTCCAAATTTACTTAAAATTTATTATTATTTAAACAAAATTATTAAATTTATTTATTAAAAAATTTTTATTTTACTAACTTTTTATAGATTGTTCGTTTATATATTCAGTCAGAGACCTATATCTAGCCTTTTCGATTCGAAGTATTTTGAAGGCATTTTCGAGTTGAGATAAATTAAGAATACTAAATTTGTACAATTTTTAGTTTTTATTTCATATATAAATACTATATTCATTTAATATATAATATTATTGTTTAATAGTATATGAAAGTACCTGTCATTGTCGGAGTCTAATTCGTTAAAGAGATAACGTAGGTCTGCCAATTCTTGCATCGAAAAGTGGTCGGGATTTGATAAAAAGACATCAGTTCCTGCTGAAGCAATCCTTTTAGTTGCACTAAGAATTTGTTCCAAAATCTATAATTATTTAAATAATTTTTTAACTAATTTGTTTGTACTTTGTTTGTCCATTACAGAAGATACTAAGCGTAAATATAGTGTATTTCTAATTTAAAAAATATTTAAATTTCAATCTAAATATATAATTATTAATTAAATCTAAATATTTACAATTCAATCATACACTCTAGATAAGAGCCTTTTGGAAATTTTATTAAATTTTATTATTTCCTGTGACTTACTATGTTTAACCACCATATAAATTACAATTCAAATTAAATAACTTATTTGATAAAAAATTTATATTGAGTCCCAAACAGAACAGAACGATTCAGACAATTTCCATTTAAAAACCATCTTACAACTGTGTAGAACTAATGTTGTAAAATCTTTATAATTTTTCTCATCAAAAAAGACAATCTGATGTGAATGAAATTTTATACAATCAATAACCACGGAAAGAGAAATAGAAAAACAAACTTCTAAATTTTTGTTTTCGGCAAATGAAACAGTGAATTAGAAATAGATTTTACGCGAAATTTAATTATGCCAAACCTACTCTATATTTGCAAACCATTGAAGCAGTGCCATTCCAATATTATGATGACTTCAAGACTTAACAATAAAATTACATATTTTGTAAATTCTAAATAAAATATAAATAATTTTATTATTAAACGAAAGAAAAGTTCAGAGAAAAAGGTGAGGAGATTTCGGCTTGCAAACATTGCCTTAAAAATAAGTTAATTTTCCTAATTAATTTTGAAATTAAAGATTTTTAAAGTTAATGCAAGTTGCTGAACAAGAGAAAAAAACTAAAGAGACATGCTAGAACAGTCGACTAGTCTCTCTAGGGTCGCATGTTCTTTTTAATGAAATAAATATTTAGAAAAATTAATTAATTATTATTATTTGATGATTGTTTATTTAATAATATTTTGGCCTTTGTATGTGCATCTACAACTTTAGGACGATCAATATCTCGAAGAATAACCGGAAATATTTGTAAAAAATTTTCTTTTTGTTCTGTGACTTTTTTGTTAGATTTTTGTAAAATCATATGACTCCGTAAAGTGAAGTAGTCAATATTCTTAAGATATTCATTTTTATTTTTCTCAATTTGATTACTGTTGATAATTTATGGACAAACCTTATTTTTTCTGGATTGAAATGATTGATTTTTGGATCCGGGGTTAGAAAGCTTTTTAGTTTGTATTTTTCGTTGTTAAATTTAAAAATGACCTTTTTTCTTTCTTCTTCTAATTTTTCGTTAACTTTTAAAATCCGTTTTCGGTCTTTTATGATTTGGAGATCAATTTTGTTAAGCTTATTTTGTTTTTTCATTACCTATATCATCGAAAGGTTATTTTAAATAATTTTGTTAGTTTTAAATAATTTATGAACAGTTTACGTAATTCTCATTAAAATAACATTCTTGCCCATTCAATCAATCCAGCTTTATAAAACAAATAAATTTAATCTTTGCTAAATTTTCGTCAAATCAATGTGACGTCATCAGTTATTATCAAAAAACAAATCTGAGGTTTTTAATTGTACCATTTTAATCTATCAATAGTCAACTTTAATTTTGATTTGTGGCTTTACTGTATGAATATTCAGCCTTAATGTGACATAGGTGTTTGATATTTATTTATACATCATTTATATTTTAAAGTCGATAACTTTAAAGATTTATAAAAAGTTTTCATTAAAACTGAAATTTTTGTGATTATGTTTTTCTTAAAAAACATTAAGTTTCATATGAAAACTAAAATTATTTAATCGAGAAATTTAAAACCAAATTTTTGTTGAAGTTTGCAAATCATTCCGCTCTAAATAGACAATCAAGAACATTTGGATAAACCAGTTTGTTTAATAAAGTTAAAAATTACATTTGAGGTTAAATATTAATTTAATTTTAGCTTATTAACAAATGAAAACAAATTAAGTTTGGAATGGGCAGAGAGGAAACTCCGGAGGGCTAAAGCACGGTTAAATATTCAAATATAAAATTTGCTATTTCAATTTAAAGGACTTATCTTGTATTTAAATTAAATTCGAAATAGTTGAAATAGCTTTTTACATAGTATAAAACATTTTATAATTTCTTAAAAATTCTTGTAATAAAGCAGATATTAAAGCAGATATACATTTATTTGTCCTTATGTTATATATTTTGTTCAAATATATACATTTAACTAAGTGAGATGTACTACAAAACGTTGAACACCAATAATAAAAGAAGTTGACGTGTACTATAAAAAGGATGACGTAATGTTCCATTTAAATTAGTCTGAACTATTATGTTTTAAAGAACTCCGATTTCTGACAAGTACATCAAAATTGATTAAAATTTTGATTGTTTTATTTATTGAACTTAATATTAAAAAAAGTATTAAATGAGCGATCTTTGCTCGAGAAACATGTTTGTTTCAGATCTGACCAGAAAAATTACAGAAATTGAGCAAATTCAAAAGAAAATAAACACACTTGAGGACGAAAGCATGAATATTAAACAGAAATGGAGAACTGATATTCAAAACGTAGTCAAAGAAGATCCAGAAATTTTAAAATTTGGTATTTTATGTACAAAAATTAAGCAAAAATTCAAAATCTAAAAAAACTGAAAATGGCGGAATGTAAAAATAAGCTTCCAAATTACAATATGAACTAATCAAAGTATCTTTTTAATCAGTTTTTAGAAATCTTTTGAAAAGCAAAAATTACAAAAATTGATAAATAATTATGAAAAACAACAAAAAATGCTTGATAAAATATTATTTAAACTTGACCGTCCACAGCAAGTAAAACAAACTTCAATCGACATAAATAAAATCAATAAAGAAATCAAAAATACTATCAAAAAAGAACTTGAAAATAAATCTAATAAATGTTTAAAATAATCATGTTAAATTTCAAGACTTTGATGACATTGAAGATCAAAAAGACATCAAACGACTTTTAAAAGAAAATCAAAAATTAAAAGTCGATTTAGAAATGAGAGTACAAATGTCTTTTATAATATTCATTAGATCGAGGAAATGAAAAATCCCGAAATCAAAGACAATCAAAATGATTTGCTAAACAGATTGGAGAGTGCAGAGAATAAAATGAGAATATTAGAAGATCAGGTATTTAATAACTCTAATAAATTGTAGATAAAATATTCAAATATGTATGAAAACTACAAACGCAATGATTTCGATTGTTCTTTATTTGACTTTAGTTTGTTTAAAAAAGTACCTACTTTAATAATAAATTAGGACTCGTGCCCATTTTGCTGAATTAAAATTGATATAACTTATTTATATTAACAAATTTCAAATACTTATTCTTAAAAATACACCCAAAATAGCCCCAAAAATCAAATTTTACGTAAACTACGAAAATTTACAGTTAGAGAAATCCATTTCGGGATGTTGTGCCATAAACCTAAAAATAAACCAATTCCTCAAAAAACAAACTTCTTCATTACATCCTGTTTCTTCTGATCGTCCGAAGAAGGAAGTCCCAATTCCTTCTGTCGTTGATCATACATCATCTTCTCCACCACACTCCTAGTCTCCGAATCAAGATCACTCAGCTAAAACTCAAAAATCCTCAAAAAAACTTTTGAATTCTCAGGATTGACTTTTTTGGTGTTGATTTCAACATCCGTCGTAACCAGACGACTCCACCACTCCATTTGGTTCACCTAAATGTCAAAAAAGTCGTCAAACCTTTTCCAAAAACACCGTCACTGTGCTTCCATCAACCACCCACGTGCAGTTATCTGTCCTTAGTTCTGCGTAGAGATCTCCGTCGATTATCGGTGTCGCATTTTTTAGTCCGACTGTGAGATTTTTTCTGGAAATTTTGACATTCACGTCTTTTCCTCGCAATCTTCCACCAGAGGGGGGTCTTATGGGGACTTTGAGCTGAAAGTGACATTTAATGCAAAATACTTCAATATCTTGTAACGTTTGAGTCCATGAATAATTTTCCAAATTCGCGCCATTTCCTGAATTTGGCGCCAATTTTCCCCTGTCTTCTTCAGCGTCTTCTTCATCAGGAATTTCTGTCAGTTTATCAGAATTATTTCCATTAGCTGGTGTTGAATCTTCCATATCTAAAAATAATTATTTTCATATTAAATTATAATTTAATTAATTTATTAAATTAATAAATAATATACTCTGTTGTTGTAGTCTCTCAAATTCTTGGTCAGTTAGTTCGGTCACCTTTTCTTCTTCAGGTGGAGGCTCATTAACGACTTTGCGTGGTTGTGGCTTTTCGGGCTTCTTTGGCTGTTCTTTGACAAGGGAAAACTGATAGTCCATTCGACTTTTAACCAACTAATAGGCAATATAAGCTATGGGTTGTCACAGAATATGCTTTGTCTTTAGCTTCTGGAGTAAAGAAGTCCGTTTTTCGGCGTAGAAAGCTGAATAAGACATCCAAGAACTTTTTATTTGAGGATATTTACTTTAATAAAACCTTTTCTATTCCTCCTTCCATATTTTGTGCCATTGATAAAAATATTTTATCATAATTTTCATATTCTGAATCCATTTCAACTTAAATCACGTAAAACCAAACGTGAAAACCAATAGTGATTTTCTAAAAAAATATTCAAAATGAAATTTACCTAATTATTTAATAAATTTATTTTTAAATTACAAAATAAAACTTTGTACGTTTTATTTTAACAACAGTATTTGTTTGGCCGGCTTTCCTTTTACTGACACTGCCTCTCTCAAAATGTGTTACGTCCTGAGTATCTAAGACTTCTTCCAGTTCCTTTTTAGTATCCACATGACCACTAATGGACAGGGAGAGACACCTTTGGTCTTCGGCATTCAAGTCATGGGGTCTTTGCTGACCTGGTTGATTCCAAATTGTCTATGAACGTGTCGAAAAGTCGATATGATTACAAAAATGATTTAAACTCTGAGGAATTCATGGCTTAGCTAAGTTCCAGTAACTTTGCTGTGTCCTGTGAAGTTAAAGGAGATTGTTTCCGGCGAATTTTTTAGGGAAAATAAAAGCAAAAAGAAATAATTGTTGAGCGTGTTTTTAGTACGATTTCAGATGGGGAGTGTATCAGGATGGTTGTGCCCCGTCAGATAAAATCAAATTATGTTTTAAATGAATATTTTGGTACATCGGGACAGAACTATAAATTAATAAATTATGTTCTGAAAAAATAATGGCCTTGATGCTTCAATGTGAGCTTATTTATTTTGATATACTGCGGGATGTGAACCAACTTACCCCTATTATTGAGGCCTAAGTCCGATCTGGTCTTTGGGTGTAAAAATTTCAAAATGCTCCCAAAACCAAGATTAAACAAAGCTTGCTTTAATTTTTCCTGAATTTCTCTTTTATTTAATATCGTTTATTGCAAGTAAATCTTGTATCTGATCTGATGTCTCTTCATAATTTATCGTAAAACGCCTCTACTATCGAACATGAATTGAACTGAGAGCAAAAACCTGTAACTCAGTTCAATAAATGATAATTTATTTCAAAAATTAATGTATAATGTTAAAATTAATAAAATATGAGTCACAATAATGTTAAATATAAATTACTCATAATATGTATGAAATTAATGACAAATTACAATTCATACAAATATCTAATGTGTAAAATAAAAGATTTGAACAATTAAAATATATTTTGTTTAATAAAATTTAAGAAATTAAAAAAATACTTCAGTCATAAAATTTTGATATTTTTCAAAAAAGTGATACAATTAATAAAAATGTTGAATTGAAACAAAATCTTCTCACGTGTTGAATTTTATTATAAATAGCAAAAAATTGAGAAAAACAGAAATGGTGCAAAGAATTCCAACCTCGGAAAATACTGAGAACAATGACGATTTTGAGAATGAAATAAATGAAATTATCCACATCATATCTACACTTGAAGAGTTAAACCAATGGTTAGACGAAGAGGAGCTGATACTGGATGATTTAAATGTGATCAACATAATTGAACGGTTTATACGAATTTTGATGGAGCGAGCTGATTATCTTATAAATCGAGTCAGAAACAGAAACAATCATTAACTAAACTTAATTTTATTTATTTCTTTCTTATTCAAATAAATCTTAATTTTGAACAGTTAGAAAAAATTTACTACATTCGGTTATATTTAAATGTATGTAGGACCGAAAAATGAATAGAAAGCACATTTAGGTTGTCTATTTCGACCAAAAATGCCAAAATCAAACCTTCCTTATTCAATAAACCCGACATTTTTATCTACAAGACAAAAGAAAGTACAAATTTATTTGAATTTGACATTACTTAAATGACAGTTCAATCTACTCCCATTGACGAACTTTTTATTCTCGGAGCCCCGGTCGCTGGCAACTCTATCGATGTGGCCCTACGCAAAAAAGAACTCTTCCTCGAAGAAGCTTTTGATCGTATCAGACAGCTGGACTCGCACACTGCATTATTCCTCCTACGGAATTGCTTTTCGATCCAAAAGCTCTCCTATTTGCTTCGCTCTTCTCCGTGCTTTGATTTTCCAGAGAGGCTTTCAGCCATTGACCTCCTTATCCGCACTTGCACTCAGAACGTATGCAATTCCCCTTTCGACGACATGGGTTGGAGACAGGCAACCCTCCCGTTATCTTTTGGAGGGCTCGGCATCCGCTCATGTTCCGACCTATCGTTACCTGCTTACCTCTCTTCCGTCTCCGCGAGCCACACACTTGTCATGGAAATTCTACGCTCCTTTTCTGAATTTTCCTTGGACACAATGTTGCTCATTTCAGCGAAGTCTGGAGAGAACAAGGCCTTGACTTTCCGGAAGATCGAATGTCTCAACGAGCCTGGGATCGAATTAGATGCAAGCAAACTTTCAATCTGCTGCTCGAGTCGTCCAACCAGCACCGCCGCGCTTGCCTTCTGTCGGCAGCATCCCCGGCTAGCGGAGCTTGGCTTTGTGCATTCCCGAATGCCCCATCTGGCACTCTCCTTGACGATGAAGCGGTAAGGATCGGAGTCTCTCTGCGACTCGGACTAAGGCAATGTGTCCCGCACACGTGCCGCTGTGGCTGCACTGTTGACCCTTTCGGTCTGCACCCTTTATCGTGCAAGAGGAGTGCCGGACGTTTTCCGAGGCACTCTGCTATGAACGACATCATACGGAGGGCCCTCGACTCGGCGGGATTTCCTTCGGTCCTCGAGCCACCGGGTTTTAACCGCGGCGACGGGAAACGTCCTGACGGGATGACCCTTTTCCCCTTCGAAGGCGGAAAAGGCCTCGTTTGGGACGCAACCTGCTGCGACACCTTTTCTGCTTCTCACTTAACTTCATGTGCCCTGGAGGCCAAATCTGCAGCTAAGAAGGCTGAAGATTTAAAGCTTTTAAAATATTCTGCCCTCTCGGAGAAGTTTTCCGTGGTGCCGATCGCGGCTGAGACGTCGGGTGCTCTCGGTCAAAAAACTGAAAAGTTCCTTCGCAAGCTCGGAGCCAAAATCTCAATGCGCACCCATGATCCTCGGGAGGCGAACTGGCTAATGCAACGGCTCTCGATTGCCATTATCCGGGGAAACAGTTTGGCAATCCGCCAAGCTACATATCCACCATAAACATAATTCTATCTTTTCATTGATTATTGTTATTAAACAAATTTTGTACTTAAATGACTCCAAAGCAAATTGAAGTGGAGAAATATCAGAAATACGATCTTCTTGCAAATGAAAAGTAAAGATTATTCCGGTAATTTTAAAATGGGATAGAGCTGTCTCAAAGTTCTAAAATATTCTCATAGTAGGGTTACACCAGGAGAGACTGGATGTTCTGCATTAACTTCACGACCAAAATAAATCCGTTACAAATGTGACGACTGCTAGCTATGTGTATTGACATCTCTCCATTTAGGATAGGGAGCAAGACTTTAAATGGGGGACAAAGTAAGTTGAAAATCTTTAATGCGTCTTCTTTCAAATTTTAAGAAAAATAACTGTTTTTGTATATCATCGATTTTCTAGCAAATTTGTCACGGACAGGAATACCAAATACAGTGACCGGAAAAAAAACTGGTTTTCTATTTTTTCAAATTTTTGTTATATTGCATAATGAGTCAATTTTTTTAAATTGTAATTTTTGTAAAGTAAGCTCTTGTGCCTTTTTTATTATTTTTTAAATTTGTTCTAAGAGACATTTAGAATTTAAATTTACAACGCGCAAAAAAACTCGTAATTTGTATTTTTACAAATTTAAAATTATTGCCGTTCCTGTTGTTTTTCAAATCCGGTTATTTCAGAAACTATGATAGGACAAGAAATAAAATTATTTGCTCAATTGGATTTACAAAAAAAATTCGCAAAACATGAATGACCTAAAAGCCAAAATTCAGCACATTTGGGAAAACATTCCAGAAGATTTAATACAGAAGTTTAACGAGAGCATTCCAAGAAGATCTAGTGATAACATATCATACAATATAAAAAATTTGAGAAATTATCAAAAATCCGCTTACGTCAGACAGCTGGGAAAAATAGTCTCGTCTAATCAGCTTTGAGCTCAAAACCCCTATCCGCATCGGAATAAATACATTTCCTTTCCGAAGATTGATCAAAGAAAACATCAACAGAATTTCTTCGCACTCAACACCTAATTTCTCAAATTTTTTATATTGTATGTATGATATGTCAATTTTTTTAAAATTTGTAATTCTCGTAAAGTAACTCTTATGTTTTTTTTAATTATTTTTTTAATTTTTTCTGAAAGATATGTTGAAATTTTACAAACCGGTTATATTAATTATGTAATTTTTTTTTAATAAAAGGATTTGTATTTGTAAAAAATTTATAATTATTGTCGTTGCTGTTGTTGTTCGATGCCGGTTATTTCAGAAACTATGAAAGGACAAATAATACAATTATATTTGCCCAATTGGACCTACAAAAAAATTTCGGAAATCTGGATGTCAACTCATTTTTTAGTGAACTATCCGATTTCCGAGGTTTTTGAAAATATGCGTACGGATTACCAAGTCCGCCAAACTAAACGTTTCCCTATTCATCGTTATCAAAATGCGCTTATTTCAGAGAGCTGGGAAAAATAGTCTCGTCTAATCAGCTTTGTCCCATTTGCGCTTGAAATCCCTATCCGCACTAGAATGAATCCATTTCCTTTTCGGAGAAAACATCAACAGAATCTCTTCGTAACCAAAAAACCTCCTCAACAGTTAATACTAACGTCTATAAAAAGGACAGAAAGAACATCTCACACTGTCCGGACAACAATTGAATGAAAGTGACAGTATCAAACTATTCGAAGGTGACGTTCTAGCTGTGCACAGTATCAAACGACTACACAGTGCAAAAGTCAATTTAAGTATCAAATGCAAATTGTGAAAGAGTATTTAGTATTACAAATGCGCAGAAACAGACTTTAATTTGACCTCGTTAAAGCTGAACTGATAATAAAAATGAACTTTCATATGTCATGTAATGACTTTTATGAGTTCATCAGAAAAGACAAGAACCTTCTTATACCGGCAAAACCACAAGGAAATACGGATTTTACGAAAGTCAAGTTGATAAGCTTATTCCGTTTTAGCTAATAGATGTCGTACATAAAGTATGAAAGTCATTGTATACTATTGGCCTTTACTACACGGACGATCCTAATTATGTAGACGCAACAACAAAACCTGGGAGGATTGAAAATCTCTGAAGTTTATGAATTAGTCTATTAAGAAAGGGTTATACAGGTTTCCTAATGGATCTCGGTACGTGAGAATTCATTCTGGCCTGCCTTCCGGACATTTGGAAGGAAAGCACTTAATTGAAGAGATACGAAAAAACCGCTTCACTCAATTTTGTAGTCAATTATAATAAACCGAATATTTTTGTCTATGACAAGGTTCGGAACATCATTACTTTGATCGAAGTTGGGATTACTTCTCAACAATCTTTGAAGCATGTGGAAGTTAAGAAATTACATAAATACGACCTTTTGGCGAGCAAATTGAGGTTCATCCATAATGGAAAAGTTCTCACGTGGGATGGAATAACATCCAAATTCTATAAGCATTACCAGAACTCCTTACAAGACCATTATTCAACGCGGGCATATGTCCAGACAATCATAATCAAGAAAACACTGGAAAGCATGCGCCCGGAGTACAAACTTTTGCCTACAACGGCGAATCATGCGATTAAATCGGACCCGAGAACAGCCAAAAAAGTGGTCTGCCCTGTAAAATAGATAAGTGTACCAGTCGAAAACATTAGCTTGAAGAGGAGGAGAATCGACTGAAATCAAACGCTATAATTTTTTTTAACAAATATTTAATTAAAATTGGGAATAAGTTATACACGAATTAATAAAGAGCCTGGAGGTCAGCTCAAAGTCGCCGCACTGCGTATCGAGTGGCAGTTTCCGCGGAGCACTGCGACCGAGATTCGCTGGAAGAGCCAGCTCGTCTCCCTCCGGTCGTTGGTCTTCTTGGCGATTCTCCTGGCAATGTCGGCAAGAAGGCGAGTCGCAGACCTGCCGACAATTCCAGATGTTTCGAAGGCGAGGGGGACAAACTCGTAAGAGTCCGAAATATTTCCATACTTCGACCTCTTAGCCTCCTCAGCCTGAGCACTGGCGGAACCCGGGTTAGTGATGGACTTGAGTAACACCGACGCGGAGAACGAGTCAACACAAGTTGCGTCCCAAATCAGGGACTTGCCTTCCCTAAAAATCAATTTTATCTAAACTTTTCAAAAAAATTTGGTATTATCAGATTAGAGATAAACCCATTTGATTGATGTTGAAAAACGAATCGGGATGTCAGATATCAATAATATACAAACAGAACGTCCTCTTCATGAAGAACCAAATTCGATGAAAGACGCTATAGTCAAAAGCCAAAGAAAGAGATTCGAAGTTACTCTTCCGCCTTTCGCGATCTTGGCAAATGACTCAAGCTACTGCCGACCGATCTCTACGATCCAGTTGATTAATTACGTTCCAGACACGTGTTTCATTGGGTCCATGACCTCTCCTGATTATCCGCGTAAATCAACTCATGATATTTTTTATTGATGGATGATCCCTAAGTGCATCCTCAAGATAAATAATAAATAGAATAGGAGACAACGAATCCCCTTGTGGAACTCACGAGTGGTCTTAAAAAAATTGGAAGCGGTATTTCCGATTTTGACAGCCAGGTGAATATCTTCTATCAGGAAAGAAATCATTATACGAACAATCCTTAGATCTTTACTCGAATGTTTGAATTATTAATTCTAATACTCAAATTCATTAGTTCTGAAGATAAGTGTGATATTTCTTCGTTATTATATTTGAATTAGTTTTTTGTGAGTACAGTCCTGCCCCAATTCAGGGGTTTAATAAATACAGAGATTTTTAAACATCAATTTTAGAAAAATAATCAGTCAATTTATCCGCAGTTTTTTTTTACTTCTTACATTTTTCATAAAATTGAATCAAAAATCGTAAAATTCTTTGAGCATTTTAAGAGATATATGAAAAATTTTCTTCTCTAACTGATCAAGAGAATCTTGCGTTTCTCTTAGAATTGTTTTCATGTTATCGTTTTCTAAACCTTCATTATAAATATTATCTACAAATTCGTCATTTTCCCCATTCAATGTTTCGTTTACGGCATTGTTGATTAATTCTTCTGTAATGCTATCTTCAATTTTTACGGAATCACGAATCTTTTCAATTGAATCTTCATCCATGTTTACAGTTCCTTGTTCAAGAAAAGGCACAATTGTTTTTTTATTCGTGAAATCATGCCTTTACTAATTTTGTATTTTTGAATTATCTGTCTTTCAGATAATTTGTTCTTCAATATCAATTTAGCAATCTTTAATTTTGTTTCGTAGTTTATAACCATTGACAACAAAAAAATGTAAATAAACGTGTAAATTTAAATTATGTATTTATTAATAAAATATAATTTTATTTACTTATAACTAAGCCACTGCATTCTATTCTTTTCCAGTGTTGAAGGACACTGAAGTTAATGTTAATGAATCTGCAGAATGGCTAATTCATGGAAACAACTCAGCAAGAACTGAAGAAATGTGTTGTCTACTACAGGATCGAAATTTGTTTTTTTGATAACGGAGAAAATTAATGCAATCACTGCAACTCAGCAAAGAAGACCGTTACCAGATGTGGAAGAATGCTGAACAGCTCTTATCTAAGACGGCACAATGAAGTTGTCAAATATCTACGTGGAAATTCGAGTGGACACCACTATTTCTACGGATACGGCTGTTTCAAACAATAAACAAGATATTTAGTGCATGACAAAATGAGAAATACAATTACATTCATTGAAGTTGGGATTACCTAATAAAATTGCCTAAAGCAAGTTGAAGTGGAAAAGTTCCACAAATATGATTTTTTGGCAAATGAATTAGGGGCGATTCATCGGGTTAAAGTGAAGATTATCCCTGTTGTACTTACTTGGGATGGAATTGTCTCAAAATTCTTCAAAAGTCATCTGAATTCTATCGCAGACAGAGTGAAGGCATATATCCAAACACTCGGTTTAAGAAAAACATTGGAGAGTATGCAGATGGAGACAAGACATGGAATATCGGTTCCCGAAGAGGAGCAAGCAGTGATTGAGTGTCAACCGAAGGATTCTTCTGAATCAGGAATACAAGTGGACGAGGACCTCTATGTACTGACTATGATAGTTTGGCATAAGAGACGAAGATTGTTCTAAAAAAAATATAGATACTTAAAAAATGCTATTATAAATTTTTATTACTCAATAAAATTTTTAACTTTTAAACCGCATTTATGCAGCAAATATTGTCATATAGAAGGAGAACGGGATTAGAGGACGTGCCCGCAGTGAGTTTGACACTGGCCATATTCATTGACGAATTGGTTCACTAACTGGGAAATAATCTCCAATTTTATTTTCAAGATATCGACGTTTTCAGATCCAGTATATTTTGTAAATCCATATTGGACATAAGAATCAATCTATTTGCGATTAACCATTAAAATCAAATAACAAAAAAAGTAGAATAAAATGAATTAATTGACCTAAACATATTTCTGGGGACCACGGTAAGAAATACTGCTGTAAAACCATGCATTGATGATCTTATTTAATGTTGTTCGGCAAAACATCAAGGAAGGAACCATATGTAGAAAAAGTGGATCTGGAAGATGAACATTTCTGGATACAAATGAAGGTAAAATATTGGTCGAACTTTCTGAAGCTAATTGTGAAAAATCCGCTAAAGATTTGGAAATAGAAATGGAAACAATTACTAAAAAAGTTATTTCACCCCGAACTATTACTCGCCATTTAAATAAGAATGGTGCATTTGAAGAGTAATAAAGAAAAAAACAATTTTTAAGTAAAAAAACATAATTAAAAGACATGAAAGGGGTTTTAATTTAATTAATTATTTTGATTCAGATTTTTTTAATTTAAACGGGATTTATTTGATTTAAATCAGATTTTTATGAATAATTAATTTTTATTCAAAAACAAAATAAATAAAAACAATAGAAATCGTATTTATTTAAAAGCTGTGTTAATGATGATACCTAAAATTAATTATTTTTTCAAAAGCGATAACAATTGGTGTAATCAGGCGCAAATATTTTTCAACAAGACGTTTTAGAAAAATATTTTAGACTAGGAAGCAATATCTCTATTCAGATCAATCTGTGTTCTTCACAAATTCTCAAAATTGTAGACAAATTATCTAGATAAGCAGAACATATGTATCTAGCGAGTTGCATGTTTATCAAAGCTTTTTTTTGATAACGTCATCTTAGTAACGAAATAGATTAATGTTTGATCCCTAATTTTCAGGGGCAATTCCCTGATTAAACCACTTTCAAATTTTGATGGATTTCAGGGATATAAAAATTACTTTGGCATAACAAATAATGCTGCTTCATCCGAGATAACCAGAAGAGAATTCACGACTTGGTAGCTACGAAGGCAATCAGATGTCTTGCAATAAACAAGCTTCTGGGACGCTTTCCGCCACCAATAAACAATAACGAATCCTCCCTTTCGAGAGAAGCCCGAATGAACTTGGCCCGTCTCCGCTGTGGCCATCATACCTGGCTACGCAATTATCGTCGAAGAATAAGCCTTGCTGAATTCACGCATTCCCACTCTCTCAGTGACCTTTACTCGTGTCCAGGCCCATCTTCTGCTTCCTCAAAACGCCGGATCGCGATCGGGGATCTTTGGGAGCGTCCGACATTGACAATTTCGTTCTTGTTAGCCACCGGTTTCCTTCAACTGAAGGGGGCAGGGGTAAATAAATAAATTATATGTATAAATCGATATTTTATAAATATCCTTATGCGATAAAAATCTTCACATTAGCAAGCTTAAATTTAAACTAGTGTACCATGGCTTTTTGATAACGATTTTCACTTTTACTCGGACTTTTCCAACGGATTTTCATGGCCAGTCAAAAAATGAACGCTAATTTGCTAGTCAGTAAATCTTTTATATTTTGGCAGCCTTAAATCAAAGACTTCTAGTTCCATTATGATAATTGTCTATTCATTATGTGGTTGATTACTAGTTATTTTCTAATTAATTGGTGTTTTTGTTAATTAAAAAAGTCGGTTTTTTTATTTATGTTCAAATCCTAAAAATTGATTTAACACATTCTTTTATGCCAGTGGAATCTAAAGGTAGCATAAAAATGAATAATTATTAAAGTATTGTTCTGCTATTATACAAACTGGGCAAAATACAGGCCAGGGGGGTTTGAATTCGATGACAGCCATTTAGCAAACCTTTGTACGCATATAATATATGCATTCTGCACCATTGATGTAAATAATCTTTCTATTATTTCAAATGACAATTGGTCTGACTTGCCTGGAGGTAATTTTTTACATATATATTAGGTAAATATAACGATTTTCATAGAATCACTTCTCTTAAACGTTTGAATCCTCGTTTGAAAATCTTGCTTTCTGTCGGAGGGTGGAACAAACTGCTCAATGAGTTTACGACTGTATCAAGAAGCGACTCTAATGCAGAAACATTTGCTAAAAATACAAAAGACTTTTTAAAGAAATACAATTTTGACGGATTTGACATTGATTGGGAATTTCCTACGAATCAAAAACAAGCGTACAGTCGACTTTTGAAAGCTATGAGCACAGAATTTCAAAAAGGCTCGAAAAGATATTTGTTGACAGCAGCTGTTTCAGCAGGAGTTTCGACAATTCAGTCTTCATATGAAATAAGAGAAATTTCTAGGTTAAATATTCACATTCTGAAAATTAGATATCTTGATTACATCAATTTAATGACTTATGATTTCTACGGTCAATTTTCGAACACAGTTGGCCATCATACAGGATTATATGGAATAAACGATGCTGATACATTCAACACTGTACTCAAATTAAATAAACTCAAAATTTACAGGATTATGTAGTCAGATATTGGTCTAAGCACGGTGCTCCAAAGTCAAAACTACTCATCGGGTTACCAACCTACGGACAAGGATTCAAAACTAGATCAAAAAATCCAAAAATTGGAGATAAAATCGTTGGGGGACCTAGCCAAGGACCGATAACAAAAGAATCAGGAATTCTAGCCTATATTGAGGTACTTCTTATTCTAAAAAAAATTTTTAGTATTCTAATCAAGGTTATGATGAAGTTTGGGACGATAAGCAAAAAGCTTCTCATGGAGTTAAGGACTATCATTGGTTGGGATATGAAAGTATCAGAAGTATTAAAGAAAAGGGAAATAAATTTTTCTTTACCTTGTAGGCAAAATATGTGAAAGATAATGGACTAGCAGGGATGTTTGTTTGGACTTTAGATTTTGACGATGTTAATGGAGATGAATGCGGCCAAGGACAATCGCCCTTGATATCACAAATGAAAAAATCACTGAATATTAGATAGAGACATGTTTTAAATAATTATTCACTCCTAGTCTCTGGAAATCGATATAACTAACAATTTATTTTTTTGGACAAATACTAACCTTTATTAAAATCAAATATCAAAAAAAATTTCAATTAAGAGTAAAAAAACTTCGGTTCTCGATCGCCGTTATCCGGGGAACAGTTTGGCGATCCGTCAGGCTGCTGACCCTCCCTTCGATTAATCTTTTATCACTTTAGGCAAACTAAATTATTTTTAATTAAGACTAAGTTGAATAAACTTTTTATCAAATATAACTCTGATAATTTTTCTGTACAAAAAATTCTCAAAATAAAATTGAATGAAACAATGGTAGTTTGAATAAATAATTCTTTGCGGTAATAAAGAATGATGGTGTTTAAATTATAATTAGCTGATTTACCACGAGTTTTGATATAGTACATTTATTCTGGCAAAAGTATGTCTTCAAAAACAAAAACAACACAGTTGGATTTTCTTGAAGAAATTTATTATTTATAATCATATGATAACCGCACAGAAAAATCTTCAAAATTAACGTGAGTGATTTAATTCAAAAAGTAAGCATTTTTAATATATTAATAGTGTTTAAAATTGAGTGAGTTTTTGATTTTTTACGTGTCTGGAATACAATAAAATGTCAAAACTGCCGCAAGCGCAATAAAACATTCGAAAAGAATATTTCATTGATATTTGTTCAAAAAAGTTTACCAACGATCACCACTTCATTGAATATGTTAGATTTCCCAAAAATATTTGTTGAATATATGATTGGGAAAAAAGAAATAACTATCCAAAATTTAAAGAGAAACGAAAATAACTATTATTTGTCTCAAACGTTGCAAAGATCTTGATGATGAAAACATTGTAAATTATTGAAATCTTGATGATGAAAACATTGCATTTGATGTTATTCAAACATATTTGAGAATTCGAAAAGGCTTTTTTTAAAAATTGGATGTTAAATTTATTTTCTTTAATTTACAATCCCGATATAGTCACTAATGATTACATTAATGATTCAAGCTTTAATATGGAGAAATGCTTAATTCAGTGATAACAAAAGTTTTTGGTATTTTCACCAAATTCAAAATGGATTCAAAAATCTTAACGTCATAAATCCAAATTTCTATCAACTTCGTAAAAAATGGGTACAAGTTCGTGCTGTCTGAGAATGCTTAAATTCTCAATATCTTTTTGACACGGGTTTGTTTATTTAGGTTTTATTATTATTTTATATCTATGAAACTATATTTATTTTAATTTATTTGTTTTTTAATATGAATTAAAATAAACTTGTTTAAATCAAACGTTACAACGTGGTATTTGTGAGAAAACAGAAAACATTGATATACCTTAATCTTGCTATTCAAATGCTCGAAACAAGACGGAGGATGTGATAGACAAATTAACCGAACGAGCAATCGCCCACAACTTCACAGAATTGTATTAATAATGAATTGTATTATAATAAAATTTTTAGTTTTTGGATCTAAGTTTATTTTAACAAGACAGCTTTTAGTTAATTTGGGAAAAACATTAATTTTTGTTTATAAAACTTAAATATTCGCGGTTTAAACGCGAATGTATGCAGGTTAACCGTCAATGCTTCGTAGCCGAGTGTCTCACCTATTGCCTTCCTCACACCCAACAAATAGTCCTCCTGCACATTCTCGACAAGGGACTTGATCAAATCATTCGATTGGCTTCAAGTCTAACTTGAGAAAATAAACGTGTTTGAGAGACGGGCTAATCATTGAAAGGGCGCTGTCCAGGACTTGTCTGTCCAGTGATGCGACGTGCTGAGTGTCGATCCCGTTGTTTATATAGTACTAGTATTTCTTAAGTTGTGCAATTCAGACTAACCAATGTATCAATTTCTCTGAAAGATATGTCTTCTTGGTTTTGTATTTTAGTTTTTTCTAATATTTGTTGTACAAGGAAAACATTATAAGCTTTACGAGTCCTCGCCTAAAAATTTCCCGATCTTTTTTTATTTATTTATAACCCCCAAGCTTGCACAACATGGCAAACCCAGCACAAACAGTCACAACTAACTAATCAAATGAAGAAGCAAGGAACGAAGGGATTGCTTGTGCCGATCAACATTGGCCTCCAAATCTTCATTACAGCCATCCGTCTCCAAAGAGAGGTGGGGAATTTCTGGTATGTCCAGTTCCCATTTGTCAGCCTCCTACCGTAGCTCACCGCACTTCATTTGAATCCGGACGGGTTTTTTGCATAATGGAGATTCTTCATCGGTAATGTGATCAGGGGAAGGAAGGAGGTCCCTTTCGACATCTGTGTCGTGCCAGATGGACTCGTCGCCTCACGGGTGGGGAACGTTGACAAGATTTGACCCCGGTTGAAAACTTGGTTCCTACGACGTTTGAATTCCAACATCCATAGTCTTCAGCCACTGGGGCTTACGAAGCCGATCTTTTTTTGATTGGTTAATGTGAAATTTGTTTGACTTTGTTTTGGTAAATTCGAAGGATGCAATGTTTTTGTAAATTTCAAAACTGTTTTTTGATAATTTATGCGTGAATTGTGGCTTTGTCTGACTTCAAGACGGCATCTTTTTTTTCTCGAATGCTAGGAAGAAGTAAATGCGGTCTTGTTCGCTTTTTTACCTGCTTGAGATCAAATGGATTTTATTCCAAGTAGTCTTAACAATTTAATACAACGAAGCTCTTCATAGCAGTTTAAAATCTTGGAATATGTCCTAGATAACAATATTTATTTTTTTGGAGTTTCCATTGATAATCCATTTATTTTAATCAAAAAAAATTTTTCTTAATCAAAAAACTCTCACAAAAATCCAATTTGAGATGTTGTAAAAGAATTGTATTTTAACTTTTAATTCTTATCCCAAAAGTACAATATCGAAAATATAAATGAACTGACAATAACGAAATTGGTGGAAATTCAACATGAATATCTAATGAGGCAGATTGAAACTAAGCCATTGCATTCTATTCTTATAAATTTTTATTACTCAAAAAATTATTTACTTAAAACGAACGAACAGATTTTATTAACTTAGCAACCGAAAGAGAAGAGTTATTAGAAAAGGTTTTGTTTAAAATCGAGACACCGAAAGCCTCCTCCTTGCTTTCCTTTTCACTTCTCATGCCCTTTGCAATGAGCAGAGGACTTGCCGAATGTTTTGAGTTTGTTCGACAACTGGAACGAATAATAGAGCGGATTTGAGTGACGTTCAATCGTTACAATCATCCAGGAGTGCATATTCAGGGTCATCCGTAAGTCAGCTTGTTCGAAGGCCTGGGGTCGTCGAAACTGATGTCATCTTCAGCAAGTTGACAAGAATGCGAAATGTCCGCGAGGCAGTAAACAATTTATCCGATGAGAACTTAAAGGAAAACCCAGAGTATCACAAGAATATGCTGGAATTAACCGACATATCACTCTTTGTGGATAATGACCTGGATAATCCCGTCACATTTGATAAGACTTACTTTGATAATCTACCCAGTGATAAGATTAAAGAAGTCTTTAACGATTTTGCCGACAAAGCAGAGAGAGTGATGCTGGAGAATCAAGCAGAGAAAGAAATGTGCAGGCAGGATGCCTTAATGGAAGATCCGAACCTGATCCGAAATGACTTTGTATCGAGTGCGTCGGCAAGCAAAAATACCACAAGGAGCAGGAAAGAGTATTTCGAGAACCGAGATAAGGTTCAGAATGCTCTCCCACTCAGAGGGACACTCAAGGATGAAGATCAAATCATTTATGACGAGTTGATTCTCCAGAAAGATAAACTTAACAAACTGACTTCTATTCTCCCTATAAGAGTGATGGGTGTTGACCACATGAAGGGTCTTCAAGAAGCGGTTTTATCACTCAGCGACGAAGGTCTGACTGCTTTGGATAGCCTTATCAAAATGAACTTGTGTGACCATGTCGGTCATTACAAGTCAGAGATATCAAGGCACATTCAGACCAACGAAATTGGCAAATTGACCGAGGTGATCACTAGACAGTATGACCCCTCACAAATGGTCAATCTAAGACAAGAGGCTATGAACATTCCGCCTTTCACGACTGTGCCAGTGCATGCCTTTTCTGATCAACATGACATTGATCCGCACAACGGTCGAGGCTCAGACAATGTAGATCCGTCACTCTCGTATTTCGATGACAACGAGCCTTACAGAAATTATCACAGCAACATGATGGAGAAGTCAATAATCGTCAAAGACAGATCGGCATCAGGCGGGGTTCTTTCAAGAACCAACATAGGTTCAATAGGTAGATTCCATCCGAGACATCTCAGAGTCATGACTAGGAGTGTAGATATCAATGTCTTCCTGTCAGCGGAAAACAGGAAAAATGGTAGATCTGGAGCTGGTTTAATCTACATCGGTTATAGGATGAACTGTTTGAAAGCGCAATTCATACAGGCTCCTTTCCTAACAAAGAGCATGTTGAGAGCAGGAAGATACTATTCTTCTCTTGTGTCATAATGGATAACGTTAAGTGCTATGTCTGCACACCGGATGGTAATAAACCATCTGATAAATTTGCCAATTTACTTATAATTTCATCCCCCACAATTTTATAGTGCCCCAAAATTTTTGTATTTTTTATCGATTTTTCATTTTACTCTGCCCAAATGTTGGCCAAAAAAAAGTGCCCCAAAATCCGAGGGTGCCCCACCACTGGGGTCTGCCCCAATTCGGGGTCGGACTGTATACCAAAAACCAACGACGCCGTATTCTTCATTGCAGCTCTAACATAATTCCACAAATCTTTTGCATCATTGTTTGTATTTATATTCCTTTCTTAGTTTTTTGCAATACTCCTCCATCTTTATTTTATTGCTTATTAGAGTTTCTGTATCCAATCTTTCGAATTCTGTTTTTCCATATCTTTCAGTTTTGTACAAATTAGGTTTTTGTTCCTTCTGTACAAAATATAATCAATTTGATTAGAGATTAGACTGGAGATTTAGACTGTAGATTTGCCGGACTCACAAATGCCGGTGTGGGGCCACCGTCGATTGTTATGGACACCATGCTCTCTCTTGTCGAAGAAGTGCAGGACGATTTCCAAGACACAAGGCGATCAACGAAATTGTCAAGCGAGACCTGGAGTCTGCAGGATACCCAGCCGTACTTGAACCGGTCGGGCTTGACCGAGGAGATGGAAAACGTCCTGATGGGATCATAATTTTCCCATTTGAAGAGGGGAAATCCTTAGTCTGGGACGCAACCTGTGTGGACACTCTCTGCCCGTCCAACATTGCCGGAGTGGACAGATTGTATGCCGCGGAAAAAACGATGAGGGCAAAGGAGAGAAAATATGAAGCGTTGCGAGATCGATTCGTGTTCTGTCCGATTGTGGTCGAGACAACTGGAGAAATAAGTGGGAAATCGCTTCGCTTCCTAAAGAAGCTTGGACGCTTAGCCACATTAAAAAGCCACGACACACGTGAGACCCGGTGGCTTCTCCAGTTGATCTCCGTTGCTATCGTGAGAGGCAACGCAACGTCAATTATGTTGGCGGGGTCCACTTCGGATAGATGGCTTTGTTAACTTCTAATAAATAACAGTTTCTCAAAAAGTGTTTATTTGTAAAAAAAAAATCAATTTGATTATATGTTTTGTCACAGACCAGACGTGAGTCACGCCGGACGTGAGTCACTTGGTCAGATTTTGGATATTTTTATATTTTCTATATAATAAAATCATTCTAAAATCACAATTTCTTAATTAATATTATATATATAGTGTTTTATTTTTAAATTTTGCAAGTTATCAAATGTTTCTAATTACACTATTACAAGATGATTTATTGAAAATAAAAACTTTTAAACAATTTGGATCATTTGATGACGGAATCAGTAGAAGAGAACGTTTTAGATTACGTAGAATGTTTTAGATTACGTAAAGAATTACGTAGAATTAGCAACCTAAAAACTTTTGAACATTTGAAGAATAGTGCAGTTGATTCGAAAGAGATTGAATATCCGAAACTATTGGATTCATTTCTTAAAATAGATTTGAAACATGTAATTATTTTTGTAAGCTGAACACGGCTAACTTAAATTAAATGATACACTATTGCTCGTCCAAAAATCTATGCAGACATATGTTAGCTCTATTCAACACACAATGAGGTTAATCAATTGTATCTAGGGGTAGGGTAAGAATTAGGGTTAGGGTTGGCGTGCGGCCGAAAAATGAAAAAAAAGGAGAAGATGGAGATTTGATGAAGAGGAAATATCAGTTGGAGATTACGCACTTTTACGGATGGATCAAGATATAAATGAAAACACGAGAAAATATCCTCTGTATGACCAGATAGATACATCTGCATACAGAGTGATAAAACAGGACGGAGGCACATTAGACTTAGAAAATGAGGAAAGGGATATTATTGAGAAAGTACAGTTTAGTCGGCTAAGGAAATTAAAAAAATAATTTTTAATATTTTAAAATTGTTTCTAAATAAAAAAAATTCAAGTTAATCGATAAAACGTTATGTCGGGTCAAAAATGCGTTATGTTTGTTTTTTGTGGGGGAATAATATGAACTTTTATCCACAAAAAAGACATAAAAAACACTAATATGGTATAATTGGAGTAAGGTATATCTATTTAGTTATTTTTTATTTATTTTTATAAATTTTTAAAAAGTGACTCACGTCCGGCGTGACGCACGTCTGGACTGTGACATGTTTTAATCTATATCATTTTCAAGTCAATTTGTCCATTACAAACTTCAGATTTACAATTACAAACTGGGTTACCGGCGACCCGTGTGAGCACCGGTATTTAATCGAAAGAATATCTATAGCCATAGTCAGAGGCAATACTCTGGCTATCTGCCAATGACTATTTCTCTTTTGATTTGATATATATTTTACTTTATTACAACTTAAAATGCCAACCGCAAAACTCAAATTTATAGACAGTTGCCATTGGGATGGAATTGAAAAGATCAAAAAGTTTAAAAAAATTGCCAACTGCTTTGAAAGCCCGGATAACATGCAGAAGTCCGGCTCCTTTAATCTAAAATTCCAATGCACCGAAGATGCAGCTTCTTTCAAGACAGAGCTCTCGAAAACCAAAATGTTTGGCAAAGGCGACCATAAACTTGTCTCAGTAATTGAGAAAGTCTCAGTCTTGATCCTAAAGAGAATCCCTCACTGATCTCGAACGACGACCTTGACCTCCATTTACAGGAAACTCTCAAATCAGACTTTAATTTTGAAAGGTACTCTCGTAATGGAGCCGACATTCCGGTCGGAAAGCTTACGCAGGACTCCAGAGGCGAAGCTAACAACCTCATCTGCTTTGGAATAACTGCGGGTTTCAGCCATATGCGTTGTGAATGGGACAAGCTCCCGTCCCACAGATGCACGGAATTTAAACCAATTCAATTAAAAAATATCGAATATTATATGAAATTCAGTAATATTTAAAAATACAACAAAGCAATTGGATATAGGGATAATTAAAAGATAAAAAAACAAATCAAAGCAATACAAAATAGTTAACATGTAAAAAAGATTAAATTATTGTGAAAATAAAATCAATTCAATTACAAAAAATTCAAATATTATATGAAATTCTGTAAGTCAACAATATATTTAATCAATTTTAATAAAATATTAACCATTAATAGAGGAGAATAAAATTTGAATAAAACAAGAAAACAATGCACAACGAAACAAATAATGAGTAATGACGTGGTTATCTAATTACATTAGGTTTTCCAAATAAAATTAACTTGAATAAAACGAATATTTTATTATAGCATAATTAAAATTATTTTTTTGAATTTATATATAATAATGCCATCTAAAAAATAATTACCTACGAAGCGAAGCCTTATACTGTCTTTTTTCTTGAGCATGACGTCAGTATGTAATTATTGCCAGAAAATAAAAAAATTGTTGACCATTTGGCCTCTCGATTTTAATAAAAATTATATGTAGCAATTATGTTCAAATTTAAATTTAATGAAATTCTTCGGAAAATTGAATGCGGATATGCTTTTCTTGAGTAATACAAAAATTTAACAAATAAAAATGGACTTTTATTTACATTTTCTAGTTAAAGTAAAGTAACCGAAAAAACTATCAAAAATTGTTTCAGCATTCAAAGTGGATTCCATGTGAAGAAAAAATCCAATCTTCTAGCTATATGATTGAGAAATATGAAGAGACAGTAAAGCAATTTAATATTTTTGATCAAATGGAACAATCAGATTTTTTGATTACACGTTTAAATAGAAGAATCCCTCAAAAACGATGATGAAAAACAAACACGTGGTATTTTTGATGAAATAACACTCGCAAATAAAATAAATCATGAAGAGGCGTTTAAAATTTTGCATAATATAAAAAGTATCATACTCAAGACGATACTTTTAATATTAACGAAATTCAAATGATCAATCAATTATTCGAAAATACGATTTTTAGTTGAAAAGCAGCATTGAACAATTATTTTAGTCTAAACTCGTGATTTGACTCTTTATTTATTGATATAATGATTATTTTTATTATTTAGTTTAATTATTGTCACAGTCCTATTCTGAAAATCGCCCATTTTGTTACCCTATTATTATTTATGCACTTTCGCGATGCAATGGATCATGACAAAGCTTGTGCAGCACAAGAAAAAATAAGAGTTATTAGTTTGGACCTTTCCCTCTTTTTTGGCCGATGCGTCAAGATAGTCCCCGTCCTTAAAAGTTTTCCGATACTCCAAAGGTCTATTTCCAGTGTCACCAAGAGAGTATTTATTGGGCTTCCACGGAAACAAAAGCCGTCAGTTATGAAATAGTCTTCCATAGCAATGTTTGCCGGTGCATCCAAATCCACCATTAGGATGTGTCCGGATAGCCTCTATCTGCATCAGAGATTGGTTTGCTTGATGTTCTGGCATAAACTGTTTTACTGCTGAGCCTTGAATGCCATTTAGAGCTTAGAGTGCGACAAAGTTGGTCTTTATAAAGGAATCTGGCTTCAAATTGTTCGTATCAGAAAGCCCCCATGTTCTGGCATTATAAAGGAGAATAGGTTTTACCAGTAATTTGAATAAGCGTATCCGTGTTTGTGTACTGAGTCATTTCCGTTTTAGCCAAATTTCCTTTAGGCTGCGTAGTGCGTTGTTTGGGTGTGTTTTGCGCTTTATCACGTCTTGTTCGTCTCCAAACATTGAGGAACCACTCAGCATGTTTATTTGCCATCAGCTCCAACAAGCTTTCCATATCATTCCTGTCGGAGGAAATAAAATCAACATCGTCTGCGTATGTCACCACTTTAATCTTTTCTTTATAGTATGGTTCTAATTTTGTTACCTCGTGTCAAATATTATAAAAAATAATTTTACGTACATTTAATATTTTTTCTTCGTAATTTTAAAATTTAATCATTATAACACATGTGAAACGAGTTTCACAGAAAACAGCTTCGCGTCCTAAATGGTCTGCATTGGCCTAAGAAAATTAACAACTCATCGCTCTACAAATTCAGTAACTCGGTGCCAGTCAGCCAGGACATCATAAATGGCCGCTGGAGGCTCTTCGGACACGTCCTGAGAATGGACCCGTCCTCACCTGCTTACCAAGCCATGGAAGAGTACTTTCTCTCGGATAGCCCAAAGTTTTGCGGACGTCCTCGCACAACACTGCAGGTTGCGCTGGAACACGATCTGAAAAACGTTGGCAAAACCCTGAAAAAATGCGAGGACTTGGACAAACTGCGATGGCTTGCACAAAACCGCAGAGGATGGCAAACGAAGAAGATTGTATCGTGTGTGGCACGTGTGGGAATATAACTCTCTCCTTTCCTTGTTTATGTTCCTACGGGAAGTGCTAATAATAATAATAACACATGTCATCTTCCTTACGTCGTGATCTTACACTTTCTCAAAAATTGGAAATAATCAATTTGTTTAATCAAAGAGGTCAAACTCAGGCAGCTCTATCTGTAATATTCAACTGTCTCAGTCTCTTGCAGCTAAAGATAAGAAAGGAAATTCAAGATAATTTGTGTAGTTTATTTGCTTTATTGAAGTTTTAGCATAATAAAAATCTTTTTGGCCGGGATAGACATATTAGTATGTTGAGGAATATTTCTACAATATAATGAGAGAAGATATTTTTTTTGTTTTAAACAAATGTGTACATTGCCAAGTATTGACTATTTATTTATTAGCTAGTCAAAAAAAATTAATGGCAACAAAGCCATTTATCACTCTAAATTATTGCCCGATGTCCTAAAGATCGTTATATTGCAGATCTTATATATTTCAGAAGATATTCATATCGGCAGCCCTTTACATTTTTTGACCTTTTTTATTTATTAGATCCAAAACACCTTCATAACCATAATTAATTATTTCAGGTGATCCCAGCCTCTTTTAGAAACCTTCGCATTTTTTCTCTGTGTTCTACAGCGCATTATCTAAGAGGTCGAGGATCCCGAACATGGACTTTTTTCCTGAGGTCGCCACCGTTTTCTTTCACGATTTCTTCTAGTCACTTTGGTTGAATTTTGTTCATTCGCTAGAAGGTTTACAATCTCCATTTGAACATTGTTGATTTTTTTGACATTTGTATATGCTAGATTGCTTCCCCATACTGTACATCCGTAACCAATTGTCGGTTTAATGTATTGGGTGTATAGAGACTCTAATCCGTAAGTTCCTTTGGCGTCTTCCAAGTTTCCAAGAAATGCTTTAAGAAAGTTTAGTTTCTTATTGCATTTCATCAACACGTTTTCCGTATGGGGAGTAAAGGTTAGAAAGGTGTCAAAGGTGATCCCTAGTATTTTTAAGCAGATCTTCGATTGCCTTTGTAAACTCTACTCCGACGTTCATTCAGAAAATTGGCGAGCCATAGTTTTAAATTTGGTTCCATATTCAACGAGTAAATTTTCTGCGTAAGAATTTTTCGGGAAACCGTTTCAAAAGCATTGTGATTATCAATCGAGCATACAATCTTTTTTTCTTGTTTTGGTTTCCTTTCCAGCCCTTTTGTAATAAATTGTTTCAGGGACAGTAAATGAGATGTAGTTGATAGTCCTTTCTTGAAGCCATTTTGAAAGGCTGCATCTGGTTTGTTCTTCTCCTTCCCAGGTTTTAAGATTGGATGGATTTTGGATTGTTTCCATATATTTGGAATACTGTTTTCATTTACTGACTGGTTGTAGATGGCCGTTAATGCCGTGATAGCTACAGGACCCAGTTTCTCTGAGGAGAATCATTGGTATTCCGTCTGGACTACACGAAATTGTATTCTTTGTGTGTTAAATTACCAATGTGACTTGATCAGGTAGAAAAGGGGTTGGTAGCAGTCCCTTTTTTGGTTTTCGCACAGAATTTAGTGGCCTATTGTGTTTCTGATATGGTTTGTAGCTGATTGAAACACAGTGCTTCATAAATTTGTTCATATTCAGTGAGTCACCAGGTTCCACACCTGTCTGTGCATCATAGTCCCGAAATTTACGTAGCATCTTTCACATCCTAGATAGTGGACTATTTCTTTTCATAGCTGATGATATCCTTCCGGGCTTTTTGCTTTTTTGACTGTCTACCTTGCTTCAGATCACCATATTCAGTGTCCTTTTTCTCTGTTGTTTCTTTGGTTAGAAATTTTTTGCGTTTGAGGAAGTTTCTTTCCTTTATCAGTCGATAATTTCTGGGTTTTGTTTTCTTTTTGATATTTTTCCGGAAACGTTTTTGGACATATAATTCCCTTTCCTCGAGTATCACTTTATTGAAGTATTTGGCTGCACTATCGAGGTAGTTGGGTTCCGGATAGAATGTGGAAAGTTTCCTTGAAAATGTTTTTTGATCATTTGACATTTAATTTTGTATATCCGATTTGTATCATGATCTCATTAGATTAGTTTTTATTTATAAATGTTTTGATTATAAAGATTTTATTTTTTATAGCAACAAACCTTAATTTCTAGCGTGATATTTAGAATGAAAGATTCTTTTGTTGGAATGGCCTTTATAAGGGTTTTTTAAAAGCTTGCGTTGAATATCAGATTTTAAAAGATGCACTACATGAAAAATTTCCGGAAAATCTTCTGAGGCAACGAAAATATAGACTTACAAAGAAGCTGGAGAATTTCATCATTATCAGTGGCAGGTTTTGTAAATTTGAAATAAATTTTCAGACTTTATCTTAAATCAAGTGATCCCAAGTTAGTCATATCGTTCGATAATGAAACCGAAATGGAGTTTGTTGCGAAATCATCACACGAGTTTTCTCACGGAGGAGTAAATAAAATTGAATATGAATGTCGACAAAGATATTTCACCTCAAGAATGAGGTTATCAAAAAAGTCATTCGAAATTGTGAAGTTTGCAAAATTTCCCGTCCTTTAAAAGTTCAAGATTTTTTTAATTGTCGATCGGAGATATAAATCAACATGTGTTCGCTTATTTTCCAAATGAACGTATTCATATAGACATGATAGATCCTAAAAGATTTTAAACACTAAACGAAAATTTCAAATGAATTTTAACGGTCATTGAAATTTATAGTAGGTTGGTTTTTTAATTTTTTTATAGATTTGCATTTGCAAGACCATTTTCAATCCAATGATAAGCTGTTCTCAAATTAACTCCAAGAGAGGAACATAGAGACTGTCAATCGCCAAAATTTTCATATGTTTCAATTATTTCAGATGACATTGACAAATTGATTTTTTCAGATGACATTTAAAGTTTGTTATTGACAAGTTGAATTATGCAGATGACATTTGAAGTTTGTTATTGACAAATTGAATTATCCAGATGACATTTGGAATTTATAATTAACAAATTGATTTTTTCAGATGACTTTGAAATTTAATTGACAATTGATTTTTTCAGATGACATTTGAAATTTATAATTGATAAATTGATTTTTTCAGATGACATTTGAAATTTATAATTGATAAATTGATTTTTTCAGATGACATTTGAAATTTATAATTGACAAATTGATTTTTTCAGATGACATTTGAAATTTGTAATTGACAAATTGATTTTTTCAGATGACATTTGAAATTTATAATTGACAAATGCAAAATTCGTGAATTTTGAATTAAACTGAATCACTTTAAATAAAGAAAGCATTTTTTGGTGTTTCCTGTACATTTTATTAAATTTAGATTTCGCTAAAAAATACAACAAAGAATTTAAAGCAATTGGGTGGCTAAGGGAATTGTCGAGAGCCTGGGGGTCAGCTCAACGATGCCGCGCTGCGTATTAAGTGGCAGTTTCCGCGGAGCACAGCAACCGAGATTCGCTGGAACAGCCAGCTCGTCTCCCTCCGGTCGTTTGTTTTTGTGGAGATTTTTCTACCAATGGCGGTGAGGAGTTGAGTCGCAGCCTTTCCGAGATTCCAGAGGTTTCGAAGGCGAGGGGGGCAAACTCAAAAGCGTCCGAAATACACCGGTATTTCGTCCTCTTTGTCTCTTCAGCCAGCGCACTGGCGGCACCCGGGTTTGCGACAGTCCTGGGAAGCAATGTCGCCGAAAAAGAGTCGACACACGTGGCATCCCAAACCAGGGACTTGCCTTCCCTAAAAGGAAAGGTCGTCATCCCGTCGGGACGCTTGCCGTCGCTCCGGGAAAGGCCGACTGGCTCTAGGGTGGAAGGGAAACCAGCCGACTCTAGAGCCCTCCTCACAACGTCATTCAGATGAGTGTGACGGGGAATTCTCCCGGCACTCTTCTTACACGACAAGGCGTGCAAGCCGTTTGACGAAATTGAGGACCCGCACCGGCAAGGGTGGGGCTGGCAGATGTCCAAACCCAATCGTAAGCTGATCCCAATCCGCAAGGATTCGTCGTCCAGTAGTAACCCCGTACTAGGAGTGGGGAGAGCTTTGAGCCAGTCACCCGTGTAATTGACAAATTGAATTATCCAGATGACATTTGAAGTTTGTAATTGTCAAATTGACTTGAAAATGGTATAGCCATCTTGCGTGGGAATTGCCATTCCATCTTATCCTCTGCTGCTAATTAAATACTAAATAACAGATTTTCTTTAACTTTTAATTGAATACTGATCTCTATAAGTTTTGTAAAGAATTGTCTCAAAACTTTAGATTTTTATTTCACCTAAATGGACCATGCAAATTTCTTCAATCGGACAATGGGTCCGAATTTAAAAATCAAGAAACAACACAACTATGCGTTGATTTAAACATCAAACAAATCCACAAAAGGCCCAATAATCCTCGTGCTCAAGGAATTGTAATCAAACGATAAAGATTTAATCATACGATAACCAGGAAGTTGTCAAAAATAGTGGACAACAGCGAAAAAAGTTGGTTGATAAATTAAAAAATGATTTCTACATCTACAACGTGCCTGTCAATTTATCTTCTAACGAAAGTCATTTCGAAAGATATCGAGGAATAAAGGGAATAAATTCAATAACCCATGGTTATACATATATCAAATTTTTCTTTGATAATTTAAGTGATGAGTTTGTGACTTAGTAACAAATGGAGAATTTTGTTAATTGTTCGACTTTAGAATCTATTGAAAATTCATTTAAGTCAATTTAAAATCTATATTTAGATTATTCCCAGTCAGACAATTTGTTTCCAACTGCGAAGAAATTCAATTTTGAAATCAGTCGAATCGATGAAAATTCAGGTTATTACAAAGCTATGAACAGGAGAATGAATGCTAATAATAGTAAGTATACTTTTAGCGTGAGAGATAAAGTACCAACTAGAAACATTAATAAATAGGTTCGGGTTAAAAAACTGTGGAACTAATCGTGAATTGCGAATGGATAAGTTTGAGTCTCCGTATATTCTGCTGCAGAAATAATTAATATTTTATCGAATAAACGCGTTGAGGTAGTTTTAAATATTTTAATTTAATAGATAAAAATATTGATATTTTTGTTCGTTAACCAATTTTCCAGAAGATTTAATTTAATATTGCCGACACACTAAATATGGTTAACATAAAATTTAAAAAAAGAATTTTTTGGTGTTAATCCCATCTAGTTTGGTATTAATCCCACTTAGTTTGATGTTAATCCCATTTAGTTTGACGTTAATCCCATTTAGTTTTCTGCTAATCCCATTTAGCTTTCTGCTAATCCCACTTAGTTTTCTGCTAATCCCACTTAGTTTGGTGTTAATCCCATTTAGTGTGGGAAAACAAAAATTATATGTGTTTTTTTCCGTTTAAACTGAAATAACAAATATATTTTCTTCATTTAGTTGACAAAAAAATCGTGCGACCTCTATAAATAAAAGATTTAATTTGTGCGACGCCTGGCTCAAAATTCTTGAGAATCGCTGCTATAAACTGTCTGCAAACGTGCAAATGGATGCATCTCACAACTTCTTTATGATATTAACTGTTTGGTAAACGTTAAATTAACAAACTAGCAAAAGAAATGAGTCACAATAATGTTAAATATAAATTACTCATAATATGTATAAAATTAATGACAAATTACAATTCATAAAAAATATTAGATTGAAACAAAATCTTCTCATGCGTTGAATATTATTATAAATAGCAAAAAATGAAGAAAAGCAGAAATGGTGCAAAGAATTCCAACCCCGGAAAATAATGAGAATACTGGAAATTTTGAGAATGAAATAGTTGAAATTATCAACATAATATCTATTCTTAATCAGCTAAACATATGGTTGAACGAACAGGAGACGCTGGATGATATAAATGTGATCAACATAATTGAACAGTTTATACAATTTTTGTCGGAGCGATGTGATGATATTAGAAATCGATTCAGAAACAGAAACAATAATTAGCTATTATTTCTTTCTTTTATTTTTTTCTTATTAAAATAAATTTCAATTTCCTACAATTTTTTTTGTCAGGCACTGTACATTCGGTTATGATAAACGTAAGGATGATCAGGCAGTAAACTAAAAGGACATTCTGATGTGTCTATAATGTCGACCCAAATTTCCAAAATCAAAGTTGCCAATTAAAACAAGAATCTATTTCAATAAACCTCAATATTTTTGTTTACAAGACAGAAGAATGAAATAATTTTAATCAAAGTTGGAATTTTTCCACAAGTTTTGGTAGAGAAATAACACAAATACTATCTTCTTGCAAATGAGAAGTAAAGATTATTGCAGTAGTCCTAAAATGAAATAAAGCTGTCTCAAAGTTCTAAGATATTTTCATAGTAGAGTTATAGCAGTAAAGAATGTAATTTAGTTAGAATCAAGCTTTCCTTAATGAGTTTGTGATCACTTAATTATCAAATCCAAAAAATATTGATATTTTTGTTCGTTGACCAATTTTCTAGCAGATAAAGAAATCGATGATATACAAAAACACAATAATTTTGATTTTTTCACCATTAAAGATAGAATAAAGAAATTGAGAAAAAATCTCTCTTGTAAATTGCAAGAAATCTAAAATATGTAGAACTAGCTCGGCAGCTCGCTTCGCTCACCGCGACCTAGCTCCTGCGGAGGGCTTGTTTCATCAAACAACTATAAGTTTACAGTGGGTCAAATTAGTCTTGGGACACTTGTTATTTTTAATTAAATTTTTATTTTCTTTAACATGGCTGTTTTTCTTTAATTTTTTCTAAAGGCTAACAAATGAAACAGAGTTTTCTACATAATAAAACATTTAAAAATAATCCAAAATCCATTTATTTTAAGAAAATTTTGACATTTTAAAACAAACAGTCATAAAATCAAATGCTAATTAGTCATGGGACAAATCCCTTAATACTTTGTAAAGTATCCTTTATTCTCCAAAACTGCATTTAAACGATTTTTATAATTGCTCACAAGCTTTTTACAAGTTTCTACGGGAATTTTATTCCATTCTTCGAAACAAAATGATTTTAATTCCGTGATATTTTTTGGATTATGTGCCCATACTTTGGCTTTTAATTCTTTCCAAAGATTTTCAATCGGATTTAGATCTGGGGACTGACTTGGCCATTCAAGGATATTAATTAAATGTTCTTCTAACCATTTTTGAGTTTTTTTTTGCAGTATGTTTAGATCATTGTCCTGTTGAAATGTCCGATTTCCCACAATACCACATTTCTCAATTGACGAAAAAATATTTTTTTCCAAAATATCACAGTATATAGAAGCATTCAATATTCCGTCTATTACATGAAGTTCCCCAACTCCCCAAGAAGAAAAACACCCCCATAGCATAATACTGCCCCCGCCATGTTTAACTGTTGGTATGGTATTTTTTGGGCGATATTCATCTTTTGATTTACGCCACACGTAGCTTGTATAATTCTGCCCAAAAATTTCTATCTTTGTCTCATCTGACCAAATAATATTATTTAGAAAGTCGTCGTCTTGAAGTAAATTTTTTTTGGCATATTTTAACCGTGCATGGACGTTTTTTTTGTAAGCAGCGGAACTTTACGTGGACAACATTTATGGAACCTCATCTATTCTTAGGGCAGTCTGTGAGCATACTGGTGATCCTACCTCGCCCAAGTAAGTAGAGAGTTGTTTACGAGACAATTTCGGATTATTAAGCACTTTTCGTCTAATTATGGAAATTGATCGAGATGATATTTTTTTTCGGTGTCCTGATCTTGGCTTATTTTTGGTAGTCTTAATAATAAAATGGTATCTTAATTAAAAAAATTTTCTTCTGCATTTTGGTTAAATGAACAACTACAATGTCCTCGACTTACATGATGAAGTCCTTAAAACCTCCCCCCCCAAAAATTAAAAAAAAATTTTCTGCATTTGGTTAAAATGAACAACTACAATGTCCTCGACTTACATGATGAGGTCCCTTAAAACCTTCCCCCCAAAAAAAATTAAAAAAAAATTTCTGCATTTTGTTAAAAATGAACAACTACAATGTCTCTCGACTTACATGATGAAGTCCTTAAAACCTTCCCCCCAAAAAATTAAAAAAAAAATTTTTCTGCATTTTGGTTAAAATGAACAACTACGATGTCCTCGACTTACATGATGAGGTCCTTAAAACCTCCCCCCAAAAAAAATTAAAAAAAATTTTCTGCATTTTGGTTAAAATGAACAACTACAATGTCCTCGACTTACATGATGAAGTCCTTAAAACCTTCCCCCCAAAAAAATTAAAAAAAATTTTCTGCATTTTGGTTAAAATGAAAAACTACGATGTCCTCGACTTACATGATGAGGTCCTTAAAACCTTCCCCCCAAAAAAAAATTAAAAAAAATTTTCTGCATTTTGGTTAAAATGAACAACTACAATGTCCTCGACTTATATGATGAAGTCCTTAAAACCTTCCCCCCAAAAAAATTAAAAAAAAAATTTCTGCATTTTGGTTAAAATGAACAACTACAATGTCCTCGACTTACATGATGAAGTCCTTAAAACCTTTCCCCCAAAAAATCAAAAAATTATTTTCTGCATTTTGATTAAAATGAACAACGCGAATGTCCTCGACATTCATGATGAGGTCCATTAAAACCTTCAAGGCAAAAATCTCACGTATTAAGAATATCCTTGATGAAAACGACAGCGAGAATATTAACAATGATCAACTCCCAATTATTCGCGATAAAGAAATTCAATTCATCCTATGTTTTTCTCTTTAAAATTAAATGCATATATCATATCGACCATGAATCAAAATTAAAGCTATTATCATATTTGACTTTGACAGAATGTGCAATCACAGATTGCACGACTTTGAATAGAGTGTGCAATTAACAGATTTTGAAAAACCACTTGATAGTTGAAACCACATTAGCACAATCATTAACACAATTTACCACCAATTGACGCACGACCTTGAATAGAGTGTGCAATTAACAGATTTTTGAAAAACACTTTGATAGTTGAAACCACCTTAGCACAACCATTAACACAATTTACCACCAATTGACAGCGCAATCAGAAGAATTTGCGTAAAAATATAACTATTTACTTGAGTTTTTCGTAAAGATAGATTTATTTTCGGTATGCCTCTTTTCCTAAACTTTTTTATTATTCAAAAATAATTTTTTAAATAGATAACCGAAGGAGGAAAAACGAAGCTGAAGAAGAAAAAACGGTCAGCTTAATAAGGTAATTAATTAAATCTTTTTTTTGTGTGTCGCTTTTTTGTGTGTCGTTTTCTTGCCTGCCGAATTTCCGCCTGCCGCATCTCCCCCTGCCCCATTTCCGCCAGTAAAAAAAAAAAAATAAAAAAGAAAAAAAAAGGAAATTACAAAGGAAAAATGAAAAAATTAAATATAAAAAAAAAATAAACCACAAAAAAAAAAAAAAATTTGCAATGACAATAAACAAGGCCCAGGGACAGTCATTAAAGGTAGTTGGGTTATTTTTAGAGAGTGAGTGCTTTTCACATGGACAGCTGTATGTGGGATGCTCGAGGGTAGGCAGAAGAGAAAATTTATTCATATATGCCAAGGAAGGGACGGACGACAAACATCGTTTATCAACAGGCGATAGAATAGGGTTACATTAAACCAGGTAGTTTTATACATCTACATAAACTTATAGTTGTTTGATGAAACAGGCCCTCCGCAGGAGCTAGGTCGCGGTGAGCGAAGCGAGCTGCCGAGCTAGTTTTTAATAATTTCCATTTATTGATAATGTTCCATACTGTACTCTTTGGAATATGAACACTTTCGGAAATTTTTCGGATTGATTTTCCTGCATTATATTCCAGAAGTATAAGATTTTTTATGTCTTCTGAATGTTCCTTTCGCTTAGGCATGTACAAAATATTAATTGAAAATGATGTTAATAATCGTTTAAATATACGAATGTATTCGAAATTAGTATAATTTCATTGATCGATATGCAGATAAATCCAATTATTTTATCAAAAAGTAAATAAATACCAAACTGTCCCAAGACTAATTGGCCTTTGATATTCCAGCTCTTGGATATAAATGAAAAATTTTTCTATAAATTAAACTTCTTTTTTTAATTTTTTTAATGATCTATGATGTAAAAAAACTAGGTGCACTTTTATACTTTTGGAAAAAATTAAATGAAAACAGTTATGTTATAGAAAATAAAATTTTATTAAAAATAAACAAGTGTCCCAAGACTAATTTGACCCACTGTATGTAGATGTATAAAACTACCTGGTTTAATGTAACCCTATTCTATCGCCTGTTGATAAACGATGTTTGTCGTCCGTCCTTCCTTGGCATATATGAATAAATTTTCTCTTCTGCCTACCCTCGAGCATCCCACATACAGCTGTCCATGTGAAAAGCACTCACTCTCTAAAAATAACCCAACTACCTTTAATGACTGTCCCTGGGCCTTGTTTATTGTCATTGCAAAACTCATCCTCAAAGGAAATTGCAGCCTTTTAAATCTAAATGGTAATTCATCAGAAATTATCGGAATTCGTGGAATATAAACATCCTCACCTCTATACTTACCTGTTAATATCGTCGCCTCTATTACGTTAGCCATCAAATTTTTGATAACTAACCTCGTTCCGTTGCATAATTTCGTAATAAAACCACTGGAACGCCTATCTTTAACTTTAAAAGATGATTCGGCATTCCAGAGGGATCTAAGGAGTTTAAAAATTCAATCCGGTTGAATTTTTAGAAAATAACAAAAAAAAATAAAAAAAACAAAAAAAAAACTTTAAAAATTTGTAAAATAGTATAAACAAAAAAAATCTCTGCCGCCACGGCAACAACCTGTCTAATTTTTTTAACAGGCAATTAAGATAATGCTTAAGAGCCTTTATAGTCCGGAGATTTAGCTTAATGACCTTGATTAGACAAACCACTGGCGGAAATGGGGCAGGCGGAGATGCGGCAGACAGAGTAGCAGCAGCCAAAAAAGCGACACACAAAAAAGATTTAATTAATTACCTTAAGCTGACCGTTTTTTCTTCAGCTTCGTTTTTCCTCCTTCGGTTATCTATTTAAAAAATTATTTTTGAATAATAAAAAATATTAGGAAAAAAGAGGCATACAGAAAATAAATTCTATCTTTACGAAAAACTTCTTTTCTTAAGGTCGTCTTCCCTCCTTCGGTTATCTATTGAAAAAATTATTTTTGAATAATAAAAAAGTTTAGGAAAAGAGGCATACCGAAAATAAATTCTATCTTTACGAAAAACTTAACTAAATAGTTAATATTTTTACGCAAATTCTTCTGATTGCGCTGTCAATTGGTGGTAAATTGTGTTAATGATTGTGCTAATGTGGTTTCAACAACTATCAAAGTGTTTTTCAAAATCTGTTAATTGCACACTCTATTCAAGGTCGTGCAATCTGTAATTGCACATTCTGTCAAAGTAAAATATGATAATAGCTTTAATTTTGATTCATGGTCGATAATGATATATGCATTTAATTTTAAAGAGAAAATAATAGGATGAATTGAATTTCTTTATCGCGAATAATTGGGATTCATCATTGTTAATATTTTCGCTGTCGTTTTCATCAAAGATATTCTTAATACGTGAGATTTTTGCCTCGAAGGTTTTAATGGACCTCATCATGAATGTTGAGGACATTAACGTTGTTCATTTTAACCAAAATGCAAAAATAATTTTTTTTGGCGGAAAGATTTTAAAGAACCTCATCATATGAGTTGAGGACATTGTTGTTGTTTATTTTAACCAAAATGCTGAAAATTTTTTTTTTAATTTTTTTGGGGGGAAGGTTTTAAGGACCTCATCATGTAAGTCGAGGACATCGTAGTTGTTCATTTTGACCAAAATGCAGAAAAATTTTTTTTAATTTTTTTTGGGGGGAAGGTTTTAAGGACCTCATCATGTAAGTCGAGGACATTGTAGTTGTTCATTTTAACCAAAATGCAGAAAATATTTTTTTAATTTTTTTTTGGGGGAAGGTTTTAAGGACCTCATCATGTAAGTCGAGGACATCGTAGTTGTTCATTTTAACCAAAATCAGAAAATTTTTTTTTTAATTTTTTTTGGGGGGAAGGTTTTAAGGACCTCATCATGTAAGTCGAGGACATCGTAGTTGTTCATTTTAACCAAAATGCAGAAAATGTTTTTTTAATTTTTTTGGGGGGAAGGTTTAAAGGACCTCATCATGTAAGTCGAGGACATCGTATTGCCAATTTGAAGTTGGTGTGCACACACAGACAGACAGACAGACACACACCATACCATTTTATTATTAAGATGTAATAAAATTCGTAATTAGTTGGGAAAAATTGCTGATGTGGGATTTGCGGTCAATCAAGAAATTGATACAAAATAGAATAAATTGACTTAATTTTATTATCAGGATACTTTTAAATAGTTTTCAAGTTATTTTCATTTGGTTTTAAAAAGATTTTAAGAAGTAATTATCCAACCCGTGATATAAATAAAATAATAAAGCTGGTTGTTCTGGTTCTCACTATCTTTAGCGAATCCTGATTTGATAAATAAGAAAGCATTTTAAATAAAAATTAAATCATTGATACGAGAATGGAAATCAATTTGACTAATTTCTTGTGTGAAAATATTAGACAAATAAACAACGTATTTAATTTTTAATAAAATGCATTTATTGAATATATTATCAAAAAATTTTCAAAAAAACATATAATAGGGACCAAAAGATAGATTTAACAACAAAAAAAACAGACACACAAGAACAAAACACAGTGTAAGAATATGTGGAATATTTTTTTTTGACTTTTTCTCTAAAATATTAGAATTAAAAAATGTTTAATAATGGATTTAAATCATTTATATTAGCTGGGAGCATTTTAATATTTTTAAAACTTATGTTAGAATTGATATTCTCCTACAATCAAAATCAGTAGTCTATTTTTTAATCAGAACTATTATACAAATAAAAAATAATATTTCAAAACATAATATTCATAATTTTCAAAAGAAATTACTCCCTTATTTTTGTTCAACCTCAAAAAACATAATTAATATTCCTCACTATTTTCATATCTTTGTATAAATTCTAGCTAAGATGTTGCTCCTTTGTTAATAAATGTTTAAAAGAATTTTCTATATTTTCTCTTATTATCTTGTCCTTTAATTTATTAATACCTATTTTAAAGTCCACAAATGTAATTAAAAAATCGTTGTAATACAAGTTAGGAATCAATAAAAGAGAAGGGTAAGGAATACATATGTCAATTTTTTAGTTTTAATTAATAAAATATAACCCATGTTCTTTCTAAGGGTGACTCTTTCTCGAATGTTATAACAAAATTGCGTCATTTTTGTCTTCGATTTCTATACATCAAACTGATAACCAAACCAACATCTAGCTTCACGTATTTTATACAAATTAATCGTGGTCTGCTGTAATTCAATTTTATGTTATTTTGTAAATTTTTTAAATAGATTATGGTCTCAAATAAATACTAATTTATGGTAAAAATTGATGTTCACGTCTAAAGCTCAGGACTTTAGGCAATTAATTAGTTAATTAGCTTCTTTGTATTAATAAAATATTGTAAAAATTGCTTCTATATTGTATAATATTAAAATTAATAAACTAGCACAAAAAATGAGTCATAATAACGTTAAATATAAATTACTCATAATATAAATGAAGCCAATGACATATTAAAACTGAAAAATATATCAAATATTCAAAATTAAAGTTTTGAACAATTAAAATATATCTCGTTTAATAAAATTTGACGAAATTAAAAAAGATTTTTTACTTAAATCGTAAAAACTAGATTTTTTAACAAAATAGTAATTTCATGAATAATAATGCTAGATTGAAACAAAATCTTTTCCACGCATTAAATTTTATTATAAATAGGAAAAAATTTAAATAAACAGAAATGGTGAAAAGAATTCCAACCCCGAACAATAATGAGAATAATGACTATCTTGAAAATGCAATAAATGAAATTTGCTACATAATGTATATAATTGAAGAATTAGACCAATGGTTGGACGAATATATTTTGAACGAAGAGAATCTGACACCGAATGATCTAAATGTGATCAACATGATCGTACAGTTCATAGAATTTTTGTCGGAGAAAATTGATGATATTGGAAATCGAATTTAAAAATAACATAAATTTTTTTATTTTTCTCTATCCAAATAAATGGTTATTTTGGACATTCAGTAGAAATTTATTATATGATATGGTTTAGTTTTGATTGCTATAAGAAATGACAATCAAAAAATTATTGTTTGAAACTAAAATCATTTTTAATTTTTTTTATTTGACACATCTTATCTATTTGGGAATTTTGATTTAATGGTAGGTAGTGTTAAAATACCGTCTCACACAGAAATCGCTTCGCGAAACTTAAGTAAATACGTGTTTTCATATCCATAATTTTTCATGTCAATAAATTCTTCCTGATTTATAAAATTTTCAGACGGAAGATTTTCAACTGAAATTGAAAATGGGTTGTTCAGAAAACAATAGTATTTATCAAAATCTAAAATATCAGAAAAATGTCTTGGAATTTAGACACCAATTGAGACAATTACAATTTACAAAATATTCTCAGCAAGATCATTTATTCGTCTACTAACAGTATCATTTGAAAGTTAGATGTGTTCCAGAATGTAAAGTTCAGAACTTCCTATTATGAAAAAGTAAAATATTGGAAAAATGGAATTTTCCGATATAAATATTTGAAATTTTATTTGATACAAAAATAAAATAATAATTTTTTACCTGGTTTTTAAATATAGTCGAATATGCTAAATCTATCTCCTCTCCATTCTTTTTAATCGCATTCTTCAATCAATTTGCTTACCCAAAACTCAACAATGGGAAAAAAGATGCGTTAAATATGCCTTTTTAAACCGAATCTTGAGTTATACGAGGACTGGCTGGAACAGGAAAAACCACTGTCTTAATAGAAATTATTCAGCAGTAACTTATTGATAAAAATAAACAAGTTATTATATTTTCTCAAATTTACAGATATTGGTAACTGGTTTTTCGAATACTGCTGTGGATAATTTACTTGACCGATTCAGTTTCTTGAACATTCCTGAGGCCTCGTTTGTAAGAATTGGAAACGAAGTTCGAATGTTAGAGGGAGGTCTAGCCAACTCGATTTCAAGTCAAATAACAATGTCAGCTCATTTTTTGGAGTCAATCGAAAAATGAGGTAGTGATTCGAGAGTTTATTTATATATTTAATTCTGAAGCATGTCGTGATAATATAACATTAATAATAACGTCAGAAGAACTGAGATAGAAGAGATAATTCGGGTTTCTAGAATTGTGTTTACCACATTAGCTGGTGCTTCAAAACTAAGTTCGTTTCCTGAAAAATTTGATGTTTTAATTGATGAATGCAGCCAAGTCTTATTAATTTGTAATTATATTGAGGCTTTGCAAGCTACATGCTGGATCGGACTATTATTGTCCAAAAATGCAAAATGGCAGGTGATGATTCCCAGTTACCTCCGATAATTATATCAAAAAGTAATATTATCGTGGATTAATTCGAATTAGAGCAGTATCCCTAATGGAAAGGGTTTCAATTCTTCACCCACAAAATGTAAATAGTTGACAATTCAATATCGAATGAACGAAGCAATAAAATTTCCCTCTAACGAATTCTATAGTTGAAAACTTATTCCACATTCTACAGTCAAAAAGAATCTTCTCTCGTTAGTGAAGATAATTATTACTTTGTAGGAAAATTACATTCACTTGAAAAACAAAATTTACTTCTTCCTCGGTCATATTAATTGATACAACAAAATGCAATTATTTTTTGACGACAAAGTTCTTCAGACAGAAATTTGAGTAATTTCATTTTATTCCAAACAAATTGAGACAATACGAAATCAGATTACCGATTTCAAGGATGTCGAGATAAACATTGTTGGCTTCTAACAATGAAGGGAAAAGGAAGCAATAATAATATCGAGCTCGCCGATTGATGATTATTATAATGGATGCATATACATTTTCAGGGCAATATAAATATCCTTTTTTACAAAATATGGTTCATCATATGACAACTTCCGCAGACCTTTTACTTACTCCACTATACTTCAAAAGTCATGGTTTTTTTATATAAATTTTATATTATCTTGACAAATCGTTAAAAAGTGCACTATTCAAGTTCAACAAAAAAAGCGTATTTTATGCAACAAATGTGGCTGTAACAACGACATTAGAACCATAAAATACATCTGTTTTGCTGCAATCTTGAGTTCTGTTTTTTCACCATAATGGTGATGATCACAGCTGTCGTGGATATCGGATGTAATCTTGTTAATTTTTTTCTAATCACTTATCGTACCGCTTCCACAACGTGTTCAATTTTGCTGCCTTTACCGTAGAATGCCAAAAGGTAGACGACTTAGATAACAAGTTTTCAAACAGATAAAGACGGAGAGAGCCTCGGGAGAAGCAATGGTTGTTCCAAAGAATATCCATTGCGATCCTGAGGGGCAACGTCTTCTCGATCATCAGTAGCTTTGGATTGTAATAATTATTTTCGGTTATTGGTGATAAATTATTTCTATTTGATAAAGAAATCGATGATATACAAAAAAACAATAATTTTATTTTTTTCCAAATTTTAATAAAATTTGTAATTGATTGGGGAAAATTGGTAATAGTCAATCTAAACCCGTGTTATATAATAAATAAAAAGGCATTTTAAATAAAATTAAATCATTGATAAGAGAATGAAAATCAATTTGACTAATTTTCTGTTTGAAAATATTTGACAAATGAAAAACGTATTTAATTTTTACTAAAATGCATTTATTTAATATATTCTTGATAAAAATTGAATAAAAATCATATAAAATAGGGACTAAAAGTTAGATTTAACAACAAAAAATAATGAAGCACAGTGGAACAAACACCACGTGGTGAATACGTGGAATATTTATTTAAATTACTGACTTTTTATAAAAAAAATTAAAATTAAAAACATTATTAATAATGCACTTAAATTATATATATTAGCTGGAAGAATTTTAATATTTTTAAAACTTATGTTAGAATTGAAATTCTCCTACGATCAAAATCAGTTGAGTCTATTTGTTTTAAAACAGAATTAGTGATTCAAACAAGACACAAAATTTCACAGAATAACATTCATAATTTCCAAAAGAAATTACTACCGTATTTCCGATATATAGTCAACCTTTTTCAATTGAAAATTATCCCCAATTTCAATATTTTCACTTCAAGTCACAGACATACAAAACTAGATATGACGATGGCTGCTAGAGAGAATTCATATGTATTGAACGAGTAAAATCTTTAAAAAAAGAAAATATTGAAAAAACGAATTTTCCAATATAAATATTTGAAATTTTGTTTAATAATAATGCTTTATCTATATTGTCTTGCAGGATTGAGAGAGAACGAAAGGTGCACAAACGGCCAATTTTTTCAAAATTTATGTAACAAATGTCAATATTAATTATTGCATAGTAAAAATTGAACTAAAATGATATAGTTTTTTTTAAATATAGTCGAATATGCTAAATCTATCTCCTCTTCATTTTTTAATCGCATTCTTCAATCAACTTGTTTATCGGACGCATTTTGAACATTTCAAGTCTCAAGACTTGTTAGCATTCTATATTAATCAAATTATTGTATGTTTTGAGCTCTTTATCACTATCTTGGCTATCTTGAATGTATCTATGATTATGCTTTTCAACTTCAAAATATATAATCAATATTCCTCACTATTTTCATATTTTTGCATAAATTCAACTAAGATGTTACTCTTTTGTTTGTTTTATTCTTTGGTTTTTTTCTTTTAAATATTAGAAAATGCATGTTTAAAGCAATTTTCTATGTCATGAATATCCGAATAATTAATGACATTTTTTGTTCTTCCCTGCAGAGAAGTATTCAAAATCGAAAAGTGTGTATCCCTAACTCTAACCTTAGACTGAGTATAGTTTTCATTATATTTTGCGTTCATATCTTCATCCATTTGGGTTTAATAGAAACGCTGCTTTTAAAGATTTCTGTTGGAAGACGATCGTTCCAAACTGGAGTCATAGTTTGCTGTTTCTTCCAGACTGAGGTCATGTTTTAGGCTTTTTTAGAGATCGTATACAATCCGGAATCAGAAGGTGGATTGGCTTTTGTATTTTTGTTATTTTTCACTGAGGGGCAGCCTCCATAAATAGTCCAATGTTCTGATGACCCACAGTTGATGAAAAGTTTCGTGATTTTTTTCGGATTTGGGCATTAGTAACCACAAGCATTTTACTTCTGCTTTACAAAAACGTCCTATATGCCCGTAGAATTGGCATTTATAACAACGAATCTCGGGCTTACGGAACCATTCTACGATCATTTTTTCTGATATTTGAAATTCCAGATAATGACGGGGAACTTAAATGAATAAAAACTGAGAGATCAAAAAGACAAATTTTTTAATTGGTTTATGAACTGGCCAATTCTCTGCAATCTTCTTGAATAAGAGAGCCATTTTCAGACTCCATTGTGAGAATCATTTGACACAATATATCGTCATATCCATATATTCATTTAGATGTGTTCACGCTTCTGCGTTCTTTTATTCGTGTCGGTTCTAACTCTTGACAAAACCTTGTCCCCAATTTTGAATACACAGATATCATTTTTCCACATATTTTTTAAGCATTTTCTGTTTTGTCACATCTGAGTACTGTAAAGCCGTTGTCCATGTAGTATACCATGTCCAAGCCATTTAGTCCTCTACGTCATTTTTTATCCAGGTTGGATAAATCAAATTCGGCGAATAATTTTTTTTATTGTTTTGGACACTTCCATAGCTGATTTGGACAATAACGGTGACGTCCAACTAAACTTCGAGAATGAATCAAATCCAACCAAAACCCATGCGTAATTTTCGTTCTCATTTTCATAATGACGTAAATCCATTATATCAAAAATATATCTAATATAAGACCAAATAGTGATACCTTCTCTCACGCTATAGGCTCTTATGGGCTTAATTGCCGGCCCGGTGTTTATAATGTTTTTCGCTTGACATTAGCAACAGGATTTGAAAAGACATAATATCACTTCTGCAAGATCCATAAACAGTATCTTTAAGAAAAAAAAGCAGTTTAGATTATCGACAAACATTTTATTTTCATCTACTTCTTTGATAACGAAGGTTCGTAATAATGTCCCATATGTTTTAAAATACACTACGTCTTCTTGGAGTCGAACAATCTGGCAATAAACCATCTTTAAGATACGTTATGATTTCGTTCCTTTTCTATAGGGTCAATAATACAAACTTTATAACACAAAATAATGTTAACGAGGTCGGAAAATTTCGAATCTCAAATCAGGTCAACCATTCTAAAAAATTAAATTTTCTTTCTTTTTTGAATTAAAAAATCTAAATTGATGAATTTCGCATTTATATTAATTTAATTTTTCGATAAGTTATAGCATTGATTTTTACTAATAGAGATTAATTTTCAATTTTTGACAATATAAGCAATAAACGATCACATTAATCGTTTTATCATAAAAAATACTAAAGAGTACAACATAATAAAATCCATGATCGAAGGACAAGAACTGAATATATCAACTTCTTGGTGTATAAACTAACAAAGAAGGCTAAAAAATTTGTTTTAATAGACGAAAAGCTCTATCTCTAAGATTCTTTATCTATTCACAGGCTTGTTATTACCTCAACCAACAAACAGAAGATGCGAACAATTGAAGAAGAGATTTACGACGCTAATTATTGTGGACACAATGCATTAGAAGAATTGTTTAGAAAACCATTTTGTTTTGCTAAAAGAAATATTATTCGTCTGGTGGTAAGAGACTGCGATGAATGCCACTCTGCAGTCCGACTAAAACAATATAACGACGTAAGTCATATTTTCGTGGATGTACCGAATTAGAGGTTTCAGATTTTCTGATTAATCTAAAAATATAAAATTGTATTATTTTCAAGGTTTTTTACGTTCGGGGGGAGACGAGCTGGCTTTTTCAGCGAATATCGGTCGCCGTGCTCCGCAAAACTATTATTCAATACGCAGCGCGGAGTCGTTGGAGTGACCCTTAGGCTCTCGACTACTCTTTCAGCCACCCACACTAGCTAGCATCTAACCTTTTCAGTTAACTTTAGTTTTCAAGGTTTGTAAATAACGATGATCAATTTTCGTGGTTGTTAACTGTTATTGACGTCTATTTAAGATATGCCATCACAAGGAATCTTAGAAATAAATGTGTAATTAAAGTCGCTAAAAAATAATTCAGTAGTTTGAATCAGACTCACTGTTTAGAAGTGCACCCCCGCTTTCTGGGGCACTTTGGTGCCCCACCCCGGGGTTAGACTGTAGTACTAAACCCACCTTGAGCATGCTTTTTAAAAATGTATTATTTATCAATTTTTTTTTTTATTTAAAAATTTTAAAAAATTGTGGCGAATTTCAGAATTGGCGAATCTCCATTAAAACTAAAATTTTTTAAAAAAAGGCTAATCTAAGAATTGGCGAATTTGGGGGTATTCACTGTAGTTGGAAAAGATAAAACGTTTCGTATTGAAATTGGCTTACGGAGACAACTTGAGGAAGGTTTGAAGACTCTCAAATATATTCTGCGGCCACAATCCCGATGGTCCTGAAGAAAACTTGTGTTTGAACACAATACTTGGCGTATACACTGAAAGAGACACTTCGGTGTTTTGTTTTTATCTTCCGTTAACGATTTCTCTTTGTTCGTTACGTTTTAGTTTTTTGGACAATAAAAACAATTCTATTCATAGGATTTTCAACAATCAAGTTATATAATCAATTATCGAATTATAACTTATATATTTTCTAAAAATATTTATTTTTTAAATAAATAAAAATATCGAATTATTATCAATAGCGTGTTCTGCACGCTTTCCTGTTGTTGTGTTTGTTTTGTTTTTGTACGTTGATTATTACTTTTTATTCAAAATTTTTTAAAGTATAATTTTCTATATGCATTTTATTGCTGATTAAATATTAGGTACATGTAGAATACCTTGAAAAAAGTTATTTTACCAGTTAATTTGTGTCTATTGTCTTACTAGTTTAATCTCAATTGAATGCATCTTTTTAATTGATTTTCTTTCTATTGTATATATTCATTTTTATTGATATTTCATGATTTATCAACTTTATTTTCTTGCATTTTTTGTTTTGATCAAAATTTGATTAAATCTTTGTAAAATATTACTTTTTAATCTCTTTATTATTCATAATTCTTAAATTTTTGTAAAATATTGACTTTTCAATTTGTGTTCCGAAATGCTTTATTTTAACTTTGGCCGCCCCTATGTGCATAAAATTCAAATGTTAACATTTTACTGGAAATCTGATTTTCCATCTTTGTTTTTGTCCAATTTCGCTTGGTTTACATTTCAGACTGGAATTTTTTAATTTTGTTAACTTGTCGAGTTTTCAGTTATTCAGAATTTTGTTTATGCAGCCCAGAGAAACATTGAAATAAAGACATAAATCATGCTGTATATAATGTCTATTTTTATGATAATTTCCTTTTTCAACTTTTTTTTTCCCCAGCAATTATTAAATTTTCTAATGCACTTTGTCGAACATTTGATAATCCTGTCGAATCATAAGCTAAAACTGATTCTCAACCTTTTCCGCGCAAGAGCATGATGAGTGATTAACTTTTGAAGAGTTGTAGGTTCATCAATTTTGTTTTTTTATATTTTGAAAATATATTCAAGCGAAGATCCGACTAGATTTAGATGTCTAGTTCTCAAATGGTGTATTTTTTATTTTTTTAGTCCAAAAGTTATATGTAATTAACAAATAGTTATTAACTAACTAAATTCCCGGCATCGTAAATGGAAACATAGTTTCCACGTACTATGGCCAAGGAAATCCTTTCGAAAAGCCACTTGGACTCGCGTGGGTCTCCCCGTTTATGGGAGATCATGCGGCCAAGCTTTTTTAGAAAGGAAAGAGACTTTTCGCCGATGACGCCGGAAGTTTCGATGGCGATGGGAGTGAACAAATACCGTTCAGAGAGCTCCTTGTACTTTCCAATCTTCATCTTCTCGGTTTTGCGAGAGACTGAGCCAGGCTCGACAGCTGAAGAAGGAAGGTTGAGCTCCGAGAAAGTGTCTGAACACGTCGCATCCCATAACAGAGACTTGCCGAACTCAAACGGGAGATTAATCTGTATTAATCTTGATAATTTCATTGAACTATTGGCCAAAGAAATTTTGCAGATTATGCAAAAAGGCCTAGATTTGTTTTGAAATACAGTCTAACCTCTTTTTGGGGCACCTAGTGCCCCAAAACAGGGGTTTCCCAGATAGAGGGGTTTTGTAATATTAACGAAAAAAACTAACGTTTTGTAAATTTAAAACCAAAAGATGTTTATTCTTAATTTCATTTAACAATTTTAGTCTTTACTTGCCGGGAAATGATCCGTTATTTTCGCTCCGAATTTGTACTTTTGATTTAATCGATCAATTGTCAACTTCTTAAAATTATAAAATTTATTTAATATCTCTGGAGCATGCTGAAAAATGCCATCTTCCATAGCATTAATTGAAAAAATTAGTTCCTTGATAGATTGACATTTTATAACTCCGTCATATAATGCGTTCCCGGGGCAATATCGTAGCCAATCTTTCATGACGGATTTTAGAGCAACAGCGGCCAGTAGCTTTCTCCGCATGATGTCTTCCCGGTCTCCAAGCAGAGAGTCAAGCTTCTTCGAAAGTCTCCATTTTAACCATAGTTTGGGTATCCGAGCGTGATACATCGACCACGTCAGTCTTGTCCGTGTTCATGATTAAGAACCATTCTCCAAGTTTATCCGGTGCAATCTCCAATAGTCTGAGTAGGGCGGATTTGTCAGTAGACACCTTTTTTTCACCAGAAATTGTTTTTTAAAAAAGTTGATGCCGTTTCTTAAAACGATCAAGCTTTAAATTCTTGGAAGCTTTAAATTCTGGTAAATTTAAAATTTGAGCTGCTTTCTTGGCAGTAGATTGTAATAATGGTCCGGAAACTACTAAATTATTATTTCTTAATCTATAGAAATTTATGCAACTTAATTATTACTTTTGAAATGAAGTAAAAACGACCTTATCGAGAAATGAATGTTTATCACTATTATCGGGTTCTCTGAAGCCCTCAGAACCTTCACATCCACCAAAATTATATATTTCTCGTTTGATTCTAGAAATAGTCCCTTTGCTTGTCTTTCAGACATATTTTTCGTTTTTAAAGCCTTTGCAATCTCTAATTTGTCTTTGACAGAAATTCTCTTCGGCATAACAACAGAAACACGTTATTATTAGTTATTATAAAATTAAATTCAAAAATTATAACTAAAAAATATATAAAATATTAAATGCCCCATAACGGGGTTTATCTTATAAAGAATAAACAGAACAACTCCTAATAGAAATTCAAATTGCCCCATAACCCGAGGGTGCCCCACGTCCGGGGTCGCCCAATAAGGGGTTGCACTGTAAAGAGATAAATCTTGCTGTGTTTATTTTTATGATAATTTCTTTTTTCAACTTTTTTTTCGTCAGCAATTATTAAATTTTCTAATGCACTTTATCGAACATTTGATAATCCTGTCGAATCATAAGCTATAGGTTGCTAAATTTCCGCTTCTACAATCCTTCCAGGATTTTCAACACCCATGAATATATAAAATGGGAAATATCGTCCAAAACATTTTTGAGAAGAACTTGCCGACGATATCCAGCGTTTTATGCTTTGATTGAATCTACAAATCGATTTTAAATTATTAACCTCTCGACTTACCCTTGTATCAAAGGAGCATGAGGCCTCCCACGTACATGTTTTGGATCACATTAAACAAACGCCCCAAATTTACACATATCAAACAAACGCCCCTAAATTTACACATATTAAACAAACGCCCCTAAATTTATACATGTCAAACATTCGACGAAAACATTAAAATAATGTAAAACTAAAAATCAAATTTATAAATAAATACTATACTTTAGAAACAAGTTTATTGAACAACATAATAATTTTTCAAAAGCTCCATTAACTTTTCAAAAGGATCACCAATTACGTTGTCACGCCACATAAATTCGTTTAGGTAGTCTTGTAAAAATTCTTTTTTGACACCTTTCATTTTCTTACAACGCAATTTGTTTTTATTCCAATAGGACTCCACATGTTGGGTATGAACACCGGTGGTTGGTTCAATAAAGTTATTTGAGTGGTTTACAGTAGCGTGGTCATACCCAAAAACATTCAAATTGGAATAGGCCCTCCATTCATCACTATGGATAATTGATCCTGGCAGAATCACTTCACATATAATTGGTTTTAAAGTGGCCCTGATCGATTTGGAACCACTCGCATAAAACGTTTTGCCGGTGAAAATGAGGTATCAACAATACCGAATACCCACACTTGAGAATTAGCTAGTCTACCCCGATGGTACTTTTGTTTATGACAAAAGAGACTTTCATCGATTTGGCAGACTACATTTTCTCCACCCAATTTTACGGGATTACTTTCAAAGTGTCTGTTAATACATTTTCTAATGGTTTTAAAAATTTCTATAAGTGTTGGAGATGATACATTCAGTGATTTTTTAATCATAACAATTGATTCTTCATTGCTTCACCTATACAAAATATCTAACCATGTTTTGAGACTTATACTCGAAGTAGTCAAAACAGAACCTGTTCGTATTGACAATGTGGTCTTGTATTTTGAACAGTTTTGATTCTGACATTTCCAAGTATATTGGTCAGATAAGGTACGCTTGAAAACCCAAACCATTTCTTTTCTGCAGTAAACACACATCATTTTTGATTTCATTAGTCCTTTTGCCTTAAAAAAATGATATTATCCCGATTGTATCACTTCCTAGAAGTTCTCTTAAAGTTGTTTCGTATGTACTACCTACAATAAACATGGGAAAAATTATAATATAATTTTTTATAACATCAACATAACACATATTAAACAAACGCCCCTAACTTTACACATATTAAATAAACGCCCCTAACTTTACACATATTAAACAAACGCCCCCAGGGGCGTTTGTTTTATGTGATCCCATGTTTTATACCATATTTAGTACATAGAGCATCCATTAGAGAATTGCAAAATTCCTTTCCATTATCAGTGTGTAGAATAAGCCGAGGCCCGGCATAATAAAAAATTATTTGGAATAAATCTGCAATTTCTGTCACAGGCAGTTCAAGCATTACATATTTGGAAAAAGAATCTACAATTACCAAAATCTATTTTAGCAACATATCATACCCAGCCATCATTCATCGCCGAATATATTCTGAGGTCAATTAAATCCGCAATGTATCTGACCATTCATCTTGCAATGATTGGTGTAATTGGAGGATTCGTAGACAATAATTTTTTGGACTAGAAATATTTACTGAAAGGAGTTATTACCAGACAGAAAGCACAAAACGAAATCACCTTACAGATTTCTTCTTTATTAAATCCATATTTGAGATTTCTTAATTTCGAAAAAAGCCGATCTCTCCCAAAGTGGTTATGTTCCGCCTAACTTTTATTTATTAAGTTGCGCCTCAACGCACTTAATTCGATTCATCACAGAAAAACGTAATTTAACCCATTCGAAAATATGTTTCAAAATAAAATTTCCTTTCCGATTTGTGAGCCTGTATCGTTCATCCCGCTCGATTGACGATGTATCAAAGTTGGGGTCCTTTATTTCTTTGATTTTTTCTAGTGTTTCTTTATATCAGCGTTTCCCAACCTTTTTGTGCTCGCGGTACCTAAGACTAGGTTTTTTTCCCCCGGTACTTAAAAAATCAATATTCGTTAGAAATGTTTCAGAGACACATTCTTGAATTCTGAAAAATTATCTGATTGCAAAATTTTGCAATGTCCATATAGGCAGAAAAGTGATCTTAAGTTGTTGCATACTTCTTTTGAAGAAAGTGGTCTGACTAAATTGCAAATCTGAATAAATTGTTGAGAGACCTACTACAAACCTACTACAGTATAACCTCCATTTGGGGCAGACCTCTGGCTTGGGGAACCTCTATTTTTGGGGAAACCTCTATTTTTGGGGTAGTTTGAAAAGGATATAATTTTTATGCGGTAATTTCCAAATTTAGAAATTACCGGAACCTCTAAGTGGGGCACAGGATTTTTAATTTATATACATATTTGCTATTAAAATTAATTATATAAAATTTCATTTGGAAGCCTCGTGTAATTTTTGTATTCTTGTTGTTATGGCTCGTAAGCTTAGTCTTGAGTTAAAGATCAAAATTGCCAAGGAATTAAGTGAAAATAAACATCTTACTGAACGAGATATTGTAGATAAGTACAAAATTAGTAAAGGTTTTTTATTAATGTAAGTTTTTAGGCGCTGTGTCACGTATTAAAAAAAATTATCTCAATTTTTTTAATACTGGGGCTGTTCAAACAGATTTTCCCAGAAATATTCAACGCTCTCCTCATACTTTATCCCAAAAATTGGATAAAATTGTTTTTGAGGCTTTCACCAAGACAAGGGAAGAATTTATTCCTGTGTCATTAATTCAACCGTTAGACATGGGTATTATTAAATCTTTCAAGTCCAATTATCTTAACGCTTTATTGGATTTTACTCTTTATTTTGAGGACGTTGAGTTACAAATTGTTAATTTAAAAAAAATAAATCTTCGTCATGTCATAATAATTGTTGGAAAAACATGGCAAAATTTAAATCCTGAAACAATAACGAATTGTTGGGAAACAATTAATAACTGTCGGCAACAGATTCCTAGTTCAAATTTTTTAGTTAACAGTGAAAAAGAAAATTTGGACACGATAATTGCAGACGTAATTGCTGAAAATGAAGAAGAAATAATGATGAGTCAATATATGACCAAACTGAATGCAACTGTTCACACTTGGACACGATAACAGCAATGAATAACCTTGAAGAGAATATTCACCGTTTGTTTCCCGATGCGTTAAAAGACTATTACAATTTCAGAAAAATATTGGGCATACATATGAAGAAATCTGCAACAGGAAACAAATAACAGATTATTTTCGTGTAATAGAATAAAAATTTTTTTCTACTTGAAAAATACTCTAATTATCAATAAAATTAGTGGAAAACATGTTTAAATGTTCTTAAAAATACTTTATTTATTTATAAATTAATGAAAAATATGCTAAAACTATTAAAATTTTTATAAAAATAAAGAAAATTTCAGACCTCCATTTTTGGGGAAACCTCTATTTTTGGGGCAATTTTTCAAAATTGATGCCCCAAATGGAGGTTATACTGTACAAACAAACACCAACAAAATATATAGATATCAGACATAACAAATCAAATGCAAGTAAAATATAGAAAAGGAAAAATGAGAAAGAAATAAATAAGAAAATTAAAACAGGCATTAATAGAACTGTTTTACATAAATTATGAATTATACAAATGGAATATCAATAAAGATTAAAACATGAATGTATGAATACACAATTAACTTATATAATCCCTAGTTTCTAAGGATTATAAAAGTCATAAATTCATTTGATCTCTATTAAAATAAGTAAAAACACTATAAAGGATATATACAACCAAACACCAACAAATAATCACGTGTAAAAAATATTTATCAAAAAATTATTAATTGGGATAAACAGAAAAAAATAAAACAATAATTTAATCACAAAATTATAATTGATAGTACCTAATAGGAAACCCCTCACATGAAATATACGGCATTTAATCAAATTTTTTGATGCCGAGTACAAGTGTCAGGAACTGTCTTCTCAAGGCCTATGAAACAACTCCGGTTATAATTGACAATCGCCCATGACATTTACGACTGGAAGAATCCATCGAATTCTTCGATTGGTGCCATATACGCCTATAATCACCCAATTGAAAATGGATGGTCAATTTTAAAGACAGGAGTGATAAAGATCTATTCATCTTAAAAATAGTCAAACGGACTTGACACAAAAAGAATATCGCTTACGGTGTCTTGAGAGAATTATTGAAGAAAACACTGTTCAAAAATGTGTTGACTTTATAGCGCAAATTCAGCGCAAACTTCCAAGTCCAATTCACATGAAAGACGTCCAATTTTAAAAATAACGCCCATTTTTCCTTTTTTTCTCTAATTTTATGCGTTGTCGATTTTTTCAATTGTAAATTAAAAAATTGAACTTACGAATTTTAAAATTAAAGTTGCCAATTATAAAATTGAGGTTGTCAACTATAAAATCGATGTTGTTGATTATAAAATTGAAGTTGCCAATTATAAATTAAAGTTTTTTTGGTATAGAATAAAGAAGAAAATCGTACTTTTGAAAGAAAGACAGTACTTGCACATGCCACATCACTCACAGATCACAACACAACAACTCTTCCCTACAATACTAACCTAATAATCACATCAAAGTGACTTGTCCGAACTTGCAGAATATCCTTATACTCAACGTTGACCACGTCCTTCATAACAAAACCAGATCTTTCATAACACTGGACCAAATACAGCGAGTGACTCGACAAAATCATCAAATTGTTGTACTTCCCATCCAGAATATCTTCTCCACTTCTAAAAGCCTACCAGCTGCAAAATCCGCTTAAACATTATGTCGCGACCCACGCTGGCGACCATCCCACGCTGGCGACCAGAGCGACCTTCATTGTTGACAAGATTGACAGGGCGACCTACATAGTTTGACACTATTGCTGTGATCCGAGGGAACGTCTTCGCCATTCGCGCGGCTGGTCGGGTGTCTCGTGAGGCCTTTAACTAACTTAGCTATCTGTAATTTTTGTCTTGTTTTATTAAACTTTTGTAGATAAAAAAAAAAAAAAAAAAAAAAAGTTTGACACTAATTACAGACTAAAGATAATTGCTAAAAAATCAAAAAGCTTAACATTTTTATCTCTATTCATAGTAACTATTTCGTAATTCGAACTAAATGTTTGTTAGGAAAGACAACTAACCATTAATCTGTATTTAGACATTATATTTTTTATTTTTCCCTTTTCTTCATTTGGGGATTCAAATCTGTGTAGCTTCAATGACGGATTTGTCCCACAATCTTTTATTATTCGTTTCTAAAAATAAATACATCGTAAATTTACCATGCCTCGTTATTTTCATCTAAATTATAAATAAGATTATAACCTGGTATTTCATAAATCACAGTGTTAATTCCAGAAATACCCCTAAACTTTTGAAGGGGGTCTCATTAATCGCCGAGTGGTGTGTCGTATTATAGGAAAAAGTTACTATTTAGTTAAGCGCTCAATTACACACTAATTTATTTCAAATTTATTCCTCGCATAGTTGAGCTATAAGTTGGTTTTTGAATTCCAACCCGTTGTCCGTTTGCAAGATCAGACAATATCCAATTTGATAAAACAATTTTTGGAATTTATTCACCACTTTTCAATTAAATTTCAAGTCTTACCAGAAGCAGTTTTATTTTTTAAAGATTTGCAAACAACAAATTTGCTGTAGATGTCAATAATTGTCAGTATCTAATTAGATCCATCGTTAAACTCTTTATATCTTCTAACATCAATAAGATCTGCCTGGAATCTTTCATTGGGTTTTCCTGCAGTTACATGGTAATTAGAATCCGACACCTAGGTATATTTTTTTAAAATACTTTTAATGGTAGGGCAAATTTACAAATCTCGCAGTCTTTTATAATTTGTTCGATGATTGGATGTTTTACAGTGAAATAGAATTCACTGCACTTTTTCTGAAGCTTTCGTATTCCGCAGTGGGATTCTTAGTAAATGGCGAATGCTAGTGTCCTCATCTCGATTTCATTGTCCAGACAAATGACCAATTTGTGTTTTTGGTTATTCTCGTCCTTTAGATAAAGACTATGAGTTAGGAGTCGCAAATATACCGATCATTAATAATGATAAATTGAGTCGCTTTTTTCATGCTAACATCTTTTGAGAGAAACCATAATTTTTTTTTCTAAAATGACGCTAAACCATTTCTTAAAATGAATTTTTTCCGGTTTAAATTAAATATCAAACTAATCACCTGTCAAACTGAAGGTCATAACCTGTCAAACTGATGGTCGCCAGCGTGGGATGGTCGCCAGCGTGGGTCGCGACACATTATTTTGAATTGAAAGCTGAAATTGCATTTTTGCTGAAAATATGATCAAATGATACAAAAATCAGTATGAAATATTTAAAATAGAATGTAAGCTTGTATAATTAAGTTATTATAATGTGGCCGGGGCTGTGAGTATACTGACAGCACAGATCAAGGCAAGAGTGAATAACACAGCAAAACAAGAAAAAACGTGCTACTTTTAAATGCTTATTAAAAATATCAAATAATTATATATAATAAAGTAATATCAAATTAGTCAAAATCGTGATACAACTCTTCCCTGTATGTCCTAACTTTGTGAGTTGATAAAAATTAGCGTTAAAAGTTGTAGTTTGGAAAAAATTTAATGTTTATCTAATTTATCAATCATTTAAATCGTTTATTGAAAATAAAAGATTATTAAAATTATCGTGAAAAATGGATTTTTTGAGATCAAATTTGAGGAAATGTTGTCGAAAGGTGGGAATGTTTTGTGACTGTTTAGATTTTTGGTGATTCTGAGAGACCGGCCAATTCATCTCGAGATTAGATTGGTGATTAATGCCAAGTTGCTGGTCAGGGGACTGAACCGTGCAAGACAGACTGTGATGGAAAGACTAAAAAATAATTTATCTTAAAATCTTTTTTGTTAAAATACATTAATCTTTAATGATTGAAATAAGATGATTTGTTCAAGGGTAAATTAAAATTTTTCAAAGTAAAATGTAACCGGTTGCCCATACGTATCGAGCTGCCTATGTCACATATTAATTTTATTGAAAAATTTGCTGACAATACTCTTTTTATAATATTTGTTTATTATGGAGTTAGTTTGGATCAAAAGACGCGTTTTCTTTTTTTGAAATTAATTATTCGATATTTACAATTTATATTGACGAATAAAAGCAAAATATTTTTCTCAAATTTTTGTTATTTTATAAATTTGTTGACAATGAAAATCAAAAAATATAAACATCAAACTGTTTTATGGAATTAAAAATGAGTTTTTTGTGTTTAATTGTCAAAATAGTGATAATTGTCAATGTTTTTAAGATTTTCGTGATTTTTATCTAAATTATTCAGAATAAATATTCTTTTGATAAAATTGTGTTCTTAAAATAAATTTTTGTGTTTACTTGTTCTAATTTAACTAAAAATAGTTTATTTCATATTTATAGTTACCTTTATGCAATAATTAGTCAACACATTACATAACCACTTTAAATTCTGAATGTCTAGATCAGGGGTGCGCAAGTGCGGCCGTGAGTCGATGAATGTGCGGCCGTGGGCACAATTAGGTCATCGAGCAACTAATCTTAAATATAATGCTCATAGTGTTAATTAATCAAGAAAAACCCTTAATAATAATTAAAAATATTCATATTAAATAAAATTCTATTTTTATATAATGGTTAACCTTTATTAAAAATAATTATCATAAACGGCTTAATTTATTTGCATTATGTAGCGCTGTTGTCTTTATTTGGTTTACCTTTATTTATATATTTAATTGGATTCAAAGGAATATTTTGGGATGTAGTTTCTTTTAATGGTTAAATTATTTGAAATTTCATCATTTTTGTGATATTTTCTGATTTTATTTCTTTAATCGTTTTTTTTACTTATTTTGAATTTTTTAAAACACAATTTTTTTCTTTTTCATTTCACCAACAAGCACTTTATTCACAATGAAGTAAAACAAATTATTATATATATCCGAAACAATGCATTGAGACATAGACAGTTTCGTACAATTCTTTCCGGTAGTGAAATATCTGCTGAGACATTTTATACCATGCAGAAAATTTGGTATGCGGAAAGAAAGTCAAGCGGAAAAAACGTCAAGTGGAAAAAAAGTCAAGTCCGTAAGCGGAAAAAAAGTCAAGTGGAAAAAAAGTCAAGTCGTCTTTGTTTACTTTATATTGTATCTTTTTCGCAATAATAGCAACTTTTAATTTTTAACAAATTTTTTCAATACTTGACTTTTTTTCCGCTTTACTTTTTTTCCATTTTTGAAATTTATTCCCTTATAAATTTTCGAAATTTAGCGCAAAACGGAAAAAAAGTCAAGTTCGTTAACGAAATTACGGACTGTAATTTCATTTAAATGTTCTGCCACAGCTAAGCAACACGTTGTGAAAATAAATTTTAAAAGCTTGGTTCAGAATATCGGTTTTTTAAAACTGATATCACTTGCAATTGTATGCGCAAACTTTTTTTCGTTCGCGTTAGCTTCTCGCCTGCCGAAATAGTTCGCTTCCTTTGTTTTATCTATTCTGTTTCATTTCTTCCGGAAAATAAATCACATAAATTTTACAAAAATTCTTAGAGTAGTCCAGATTTTCTTTATTTTTAAAAATTTTTAAATATTTAAAAAAGATTTTTATTAAACGTGATGAAAGGATTATTTAATTCGAATCAAAAGAATATTTAATATTCCATGCAATTGCTTGTAGGGTTTCTCCTATTGTCTTTTTTCTGTTTTGGCGATCCAGACATATATTTAGCAGCCTTTGTTGTCGATCGAGTGTACTCTTGTTTTTTCTTGTCGTAATTTTTCTTCCGATGGAATCCTGGTCAATAATTGTTTTCGTCATTTTTTCTTCTTTTTGAAAAGAAGATATAATATTCCATATCGATGGATGACGATATCCCGTCAAATTGTATAATTTATTGTTCCATCCTTCACAATAGTTGTTTGTTCTTTGATCATTATTGAGCGTGGCTTCATACACATTCCATAAAATTGGAGGGAACAATGGAGAAATGTGCTGTATTCTAACAGATAAAGGGTTTTCTTGTTTATTTAAGCAACGATAATAACCACGAACATATGTTCGATCAAAATAATCTACTATATATTTTGAATCTGGAACATCTTTTGGTATATTATCTATTAGGAATTCTATTCCTTCTTCCAGATCTTGAATGGGCAAAAACGCAAGAGCGTCTATCATAGCGCAAAAAATGTTGAAGTTAATATTTTCTTTATATTCTTTTACTAAATGCAATTCTTGAATTTTTCTCCAGGTTGACTGCCTTAGATGATAATAACATCCTCTAATATGTATTCGTCTCCCAAATACTGCAAGGACAGCTCGAAATACCGAATCTTCAAAGTCTGCCATAATAGTTTCAAGACAAAATTCCAAATTCAAATTATGAATTGCATTTTGAATAGTCTCAAAAAATTCTTCGTAAATCTTTCTTGATTTAGAAGGTAATATTCCATAAATAACTGTAATTGGACTGGAATTGAACTCAATTCTGATAAAATATATTTGCTTGAATATGCATGGTGCCATAGAGAAATTTCCATCCATATACCATACTTTGGAATTTGCCAATAACGTTAAATTAGTATTGGTGCTGAATATTAAAAGTCTATCGTTTCTTCTTTGATTATCATAAATTAAAAAGTTTTCTGAATCCGGACCAAGAGTTGAAGTTAAAAATGATGGAATATCTTCTAGATCTAGAATATTTTTTGGAATATGTAGAGACAAGCGTTGATTTCTTATTGTTCGCTTGAAAGAATCTGCAGAAGGGAGAATAATTCTGGATGATGTATCACATTGAGAAACAACATTTGAATAGATTTGTAAGGGATTCTCTTGGCTCTTTTTTGCAAGAAGTTTTGCCTTGTTGCACAACTTCGTCAGTTTTATTTGAGTTTCGTCTAATTCGTGATTGTGAGAGGTTCCTTCTTTAGGAAACTCAAAGTTATGATCTGTTCTTAAGCTTCCTCTGCATCCTTGCGAAGACTTTTTAACACAATTAAAAATTATATAATTTTTTGTTGTCGAGTGCCTTGTATACATATAACCTTTGAAACAAATTTTTTTTCCTCCTTTGTTAGATGATATTATCTCCATTTTGTCACTTATTTTTGCGGCATCCATAATATTTAAGATACAATATGCATAATATTTAAGATCAAGGCGTAAGATTAAGCAAATAAGTCAGGCCACTTTTATTATTACTTTGAAGTTCTTAAATTGATTTAGGAAAAGCGATTATTTTAAGACGGAAAATAAGTCAAGTTCGTTAACGAAATTACGGACTTGACTTTTTTTCCGTTTTGCGCTAAATTTCGAAAATTTATAAGGGAATAAATTTCAAAAATGGAAAAAAAGTAAAGCGGAAAAAAAGTCAAGTATTGAAAAAAATTGTTAAAAATTAAAAGTTGCTATTATTGCGAAAAAGATACAATATAAAGTAAACAAAGACGACTTGACTTTTTTTCCACTTGACTTTTTTTCCGCTTACGGACTTGACTTTTTTTCCACTTGACGTTTTTTCCGCTTGACTTTCTTTCCTACAATCGAAAATTTAATATCAACTGGGAAAGTGAATACTTCGTAGTCGAAACAGACAACAATAGTATGCAATGCTTATTGTGCCATGAGATTGTGAAAACTATAAAACTGGGACAATGCTAAACAACATTTTCAAAGACATTTAGACAACCTAGCTGTCATAGTTAAACAAGATATATTTGAAATAGTTAAACAATGTTGTTTGGAATTCAAATTGGACATGAAATGTCTCATCATTGATTGATCTCATTGATGACAAAATAATTAATTATGACGATCTTACACCAAATACATTTAATACAGGTATTTATTAAAAAAATATGGAAAGCCAAATTAATCAGAAATTAATCGGCCAGCAAGCCGGATGGAACAGCTGTTCCCACGCACAACGGCCAACAGGATCCTTTGGATTAGGAATGTAAATTCCCTAGGATCCTTGGAGCGTAAAGAACAGAGGTGGCCAAGTTTCTTTAGATGATCAACTGTCTTTGTGCCAAAGACGCACGAAGTCTCAACAACAATTGGCCAAAACCAAAAGCCGTCTAACAAGCCCCGGTATTTTTCGGATTTTGTATGTTCAGCCCTATTAGCACGGGACCCGGGCAGAGAGGCGGATTCGTTGATGGCCGACTTAGAGAAGGAATCAACACACGTGGCATCCCAAACTAGTGGTTTACCAGCGTCGAAAGCGAACAACGTCGAGCCATCAGGCCTTTTTCCATCACCACGGTCAAGACCAATTGGCTCAAGGACAGAAGGATACCCTGCCTTTTCGAGGGCATGGTGAATGATCTTGTTAAGAGCCGAATGACGAGGTATGCGACCTGCGCTTTTCTTGCAGGAAAGGGCATGGAGCCCGTATGTGTCCATCGTTGATCCACACCGGCAGGGGTGGGGATTACAAATCGGTAGTCCCAGACGAAGGCATATTCCAAAACGGAGGGCATCAGAGTCGAGGCAGGTATCCAAATGGGTCGTGGGAAGGCAGTTAAGCCAGGAGCCAGAATACGGTTGGCGACTGGCACGGAAGCAAGCTAGTCTGTGCTGGTCCAAGAGACGCTCAAGTTTTATGTTATTTTGTAATTTTTTTAAACAGATTATGGTCTCAAATAAATACTAATTTATGGTAAAAATTGATGTTCACGTCTAAAGCTCAGGACTTTAGGCAATTAATTAGTTAATTAGCTTCTTTGTATTAATAAAATATTGTAAAAATTGCTTCTTAATATTAAAATTAATAAACTAGCACAAAAAATGAGTCATAACAACGTTAAATATAAATTACTCATAATATAAATGAAACCAATGACATATTAAAACTCAAAAATATATCAAATATGCAAAATTAAAGTTTTGAACAATTAAAATATATCTCGTCTAATAAAATTTAAGGAAATTAAAAAAGATTTTTTACTTAAATCGTAAAAACTGTATTTTTTAACAAAATAGTAATTTCATGAATAATAATGCTAGATTGAAACAAAATCTTTTCCACGCATTAAATTTTATTATAAATAGGAAAAATTAAAAAAAACAGAAATGGTAAAAAGAATTCCAACCACAAACAATAATGAGAATAATGACTATCTTGAAAATGAATTAAATAAAATTTGCTACATAATGCATATAATTGAAGAATTAGACCAATGGTTGGACGAATATATTTTGAACGAAGAGAATCTGACACCGAATGATCTCAATGTGATCAACATGATCGTACAGTTCATAGAATTTTTGTCGGAGAAAATTGATGATATTGGAAATCGAATTTAAAAATAACATAAATTTTTTTATTTTTCTCTATCCAAATAAATGGTTATTTTGGACATTCAGTAGAAATTTATTATATGATATGGTTTAGTTTTGATTGCTATAAGAAATGACATTCAATAAATTATTGTTTGAAACTAAAATCATTTTTAATTTTTTTTATTTGACACATCTTATCTATTTGAAAATTTTGATTTAATAATAGGTAGTGTTAAAATGCCGTCTCACACAGAAAGCACTTCGCGAAACTTCAGTAATTACGTGTTTTTGATATCCATAATTTTTTATGTGGATAAATTCTTCCTGATTTATACAATTTTCAGACGGAAAATTTTCAACTGAAATTAAAAATGGGTTGTTCAGAAAACAATAGTATTTATCAAAATCTAAAATATCAGAAAAATGTCTTGGAATTTAGACACCAATTGAGACAATTACAATTTACAAAATATTCTCAGCAAGATCATTTATTCGTCTACTAACAGTATCATTTGAAAGTTAGATGTGTTCCAGAATGTAAAGTTCAGAACTTCCTATTATGAAAAAGTAAAATATTGGAAAAATGGAATTTTCCGATATAAATATTTGAAATTTTATTTGATACAAAAATAAAATAATAATTTTTTACCTGGTTTTTAAATATAGTCGAATATGCTAAATCTATCTCCTCTCCATTCTTTTTAATCGCATTCTTCAATCAAATTGCTTACCAAAAACTCAAAAATGTGAAAAAAGATGCCGTTAAATATGCCTTTTTAAACCGAATCATGCAGTTATACGAAAACTGGCTGGAACAGAAAAAACCACTGTCTTAATAGAAATTATTCAGCAGTTACTTATTGATAAACGAGTTATTATATTTTCTCAAATTTACAGATATTAGTAACTGCTTTTCCAATACTGCTGTAGATAATTTACTTGACCAATTCAGTTTCTTGAATATTCCTGAGGCCTCGTTTGTAAGAATTGGAAACGAAGTTCGAATGTTGAAGGGAGGTCTAGCCAACTCGATTTCAAGTCAAATAACAATGTCAGCTCATTTTTTGGAGTCAATCGAAAAATGAGGTAGTGATTCGAGAGTTTATTTATATATTTAATTCTGAAGCACGTCGAGATAATATGAACATTGATAATAACGTCAGAAGAACTGAGATAGAAGAGATAATTCGGGTTTCTAGAATTGTGTTTACCACATTAGCTGGTGCTTCAAAACTAAGTTCGTTTCCTGAAAAATTTGATGTTTTGATTGACGAATGCAGCCAAGTCTTATTAATTTGTAATTATATTGAGGCTTTGGAAGCTACATGCTTGATCGGACTATTATTGTCCAAAAAATGCATAATGGAAGGTGATGATTCCCAGTTACCTCCGATAATTATATCAAAAAGTAATATTATCATGGATTAATTCGAATTAGAACAGAAAGGCGGGATTTATCTGTATCCCTAATGAAAAGGGTTTCAATTCTTTACCCACAAAATGTAAATATGTTGACAATACAATACCGAATGAACAAAAGAATTATAAAATTTCCTCTAACAAATTCTATAGTAGAAATCTTATTCCACATTCTACAGTCAAAAAGAATCTTCTCTGGTTTTGAAGTTAATTATTACTTTGTAGTAAAATTACATTCATTTGGAAAACAAAATTTACTTCTTCCTCGGTCATATTAATTGATACAACAAAATGCAATTATTTTGAAAGTAATACACAGCAAGGTTCACAACACAATCCACGTTATATTTAAATAAATTTTAAAGACAAGGTCGATATTGGAACTAAGTGTATAAATTTGCTCTTTGACGACAAAGTTCTTCAGACAGGAATTTGAGTAATTTCATTTTATTCCAAACAAATTGAGACAATACGAAATCAGATTACCGATTTCAAAGATGTCGAGATAAACATTGTTGACTTCTAGCAATGAAGGGAAAAGGAAGCAATAATAATATCGAGCTCGCAGATTGATGATTATTATAATGGATACATATACATTTTCAGGGCAATATAAATATCCTTTTTTACAAAATATGGTTCGTCATATGACAACTTCCGCAGACCTTTTACTTACTCCACTATACTTCAAAAGTCATGGTTTTTTAAAATAAATTTTATATTATCTTGACAAATCGTTAAAAAGTGCACTATTCAAGTTCAACAAAAAAAGCGTATTTTATGCAACAAATGTGGCTGTAACAACGACATTAGAACCATAAAATACATCTGTTTTGCTGCAATCTTGAGTTCTGTTTTTTCACCATAATGGTGATGATCACAGCTGTCGTGGATATCGGATGTAATCTTGTTAATTCTTTTCTAATCACTTATCGTACCGCTTCCACAACGTGTTCAATTTTGCTGCCTTTATCGTAGAATGCCAAAGGTAGACGACTTAGATAACAAGTTTTCAAACAGATAAAGACGGAGAGAGCCTCGGGAGAAGCAATGGTTGTTCCAAAGAATATCCATTGCGATCCTGAGGGGCAACGTCTTCTCGATCATCAGTAGCTTTGGATTGTAATAATTATTTTCGGTTATTGGTGATAATTATTTCTATTTGATAAAGAAATCGATGATATACAAAAAAACAATAATTTTATTTTTTCCAAATTTTAATAAAATTTGTAATTGATTGGGGAAAATTGGTAATAGTCAATCTAAACCCGTGTTATATAATAAATAAAAAGGCATTTTAAATAAAAATTAAATCATTGATAAGAGAATGAAAATCAATTTGACTAATTTTCTGTTTGAAAATATTTGACAAATGAAAAACGTATTTAATTTTTACTAAAATGCATTTATTTAATATATTCTTGATAAAAATTGAATAAAAATCATATAAAATAGGGACTAAAAGTTAGATTTAGCAACAAAAAAATAATGAAGCACAGTGGAACAAACACCACGTGGTGAATACGTGGAATATTTATTTAAATTACTGACTTTTTATAAAAAATTAAAATTAAAAACATTATTAATAATGCACTTAAATTATCTATATTAGCTGGAGGAATTTTAATATTTTTAAAACTTATGTTAGAATTGATATTTTCCTACGATCAAAATCAGTAGAGTCTATTTCTTTTAAAACAGAATTAGTGATACAAATAAGACACAAAATTTTATAGCATAACATTCATAATTTCCAAAAGGAATTATTACCGTATTTCCGATGTATATTCAACCTTTTTAGATTGAAAATTATTTTTAATTTCAATATTTTCACTTCAATCACGGACACATAAAACCAGGCATAACGATGACTGCTAGAGAGAATTCCTATGTATTAAATAAGTAAAATGTTTAAAAAGAAAATATTGAAAAAAACCAATTTTCCATTTGAAATTTTGTTTAATAATAATGCTTTATCTATATTGTCTCGCAGGATTGAGAGAGAACGAAGGATGCATGAACGGCCAAATTTTTTTCAAACTTGATGTAGAAATGTCAATATTGATTATTTCATAGTCAAAATTGATGCAAAAAATGTCAATATTAAACTGAAAATGGTATAGTTTTTTCAATAGAGTCGAATATGCTAAATCTATCTCCTCTTCATTTTTTAATCTCATTCTTAAATCAACTTGTTTATCGGACGCCTTTTAAACATTTCCAAGTCTCAAGACTTGTTAGTATTCTAAATTTATCAAATTATTGTACGTTTTGAGCTCTTTCTCACTATCTTGGCTATCTTGAATGTATCTATGCTTTTCAACTTCAAAATATATAATCAATATTCCTCACTATTTTCATATTATATTCAGCTAAGATGTTACTCAGCTATGATCGAAAAACAAGAACTGAATATATCAACTTCTTGGTGTATAAACTAACAAAGAAGGCTAAAAAATTCGTTTTAATAGACGAAAAGCTCTATCTCTAAGATTCTTTATCTATTCACAGGCTTGTTATTACCTCAACCAACAAACAGAAGATGCGAACAATTGAAGAAGAGATTTACGACGCTAATTATTGTGGACACAATGCATTAGAAGAATTGTTTAGAAAACCATTTTGTTTTGCTAAAAGAAATATTATTCTTCTGGTGGTAAGAGACTGCGATGAATGCCAGTCTGCAGTCCGACCAAAACAATATAACGACGTAAGTCATATTTTCGTGGATGTACCGAATTAGAGGTTTCAGATTTTCTGATTAATCTAAAAATATAAAATTGTGTTATTTTCAAGGTTTTTTACGTTCGGTGGGAGACGAGCTGGCTCTTTCAGCAAATATCGGTCGCCGTGCTCCGTAAAACTATTATTCAATACGCAGCGCGGAGTCGTTGGAGTGACCCTTAGGCTCTCAACTACTCTTTCAGCCACCCACACTAGCTAGCATCTAACCTTTTCAGTTAATTTTAGTTTTCAAGGTTTGTAAATGACCATGATCAATTTTCGTGGTTGTTAACTGTTATTGACGTCTATTTAAGATATGCCATCACAAGGAATCTTAGAAATAAATGTGTAATTAAAGTCGTTGAAAAATAATTCAGTAGTTTGAATCAGACTCCTTGTTTAGAAGGGCACCCCCGCTTTCTGGGGCACTTTGGTGCCCCACCCCGGGGTTAGACTGTAGTACTAAACCCACCTTGAGCATGCTTTTTAATTTGTATTTAAAAATTGTAAAAAATTGTGGCGAATTTCAGAATTGGCGAATCTCCATTAAAACTAAAATTTTTTAAAAAAAGGCTAATCTAAGAATTGGCGAATTTGGGGGTATTCACTGTAGTTGGAAAAGATAAAACGTTTCGTATTGAAATTGGCTTACGGAGACAACTTGAGGAAGGTTTGAAGACTCTCAAGTATCTTCTGCGGCCACAATCCTGATGGTCCTGAAGAAAACTTGTGTTTGAACACAATACTTGGCGTATACACTGAAAGAGACACTTCGGTGTTTTGTTTTTATCTTCCGTTAACGATTTCTCCTTGTTCGTTACGTTTTAGTTTTTTGGACAATAAAAACAATTCTATTCATAGGATTTTCAATAATCAAGTTCTATCATCAATTATCGAATTATAACTTATATATTTTCTAAAAATATTTATTTTTTAAATAAATAAAAATATCGAATTATTATCAATAGCGTGTTCTGCACGCTTTCCTGTTGTTGTGTTTGTTTTTGTTTTTGTACGTTGATTATTACTTTTATTCAAATTTTTTAAAGTATAATTTTCTATATGCATTTTATTGCTGATTAAATATTAGGTACATGTAGAATACCTTGAAAAAAGTTATTTTACCAGTTAATTTGTGTCTATTGTCTTACTAGTTTAATCTCAATTGAATGCATATTTTTAATTGATTTTCTTCCTATTATATATATTCATTTTTATTGATATTTCACGATTTATCAACTTTATTTTCTTGCATTTTTTGTTTTGATCAAAATTTGATTAAATCTTTGTAAAATATTACTTTTTAATCTCTTTATTATTCATAATTCTTAAATTTTTGTAAAATATTGACTTTTCAATTTGTGTTCCGAAATGCTTTATTTTAACTTTGGCCGCCCCTATGTGCATAAAATTCAAATGTTAACATTTTACTGGAAATCTGATTTTCCATCTTTGTTTTTGTCCAATTTCGCTTGGTTTACATTTCCGACTGGAATTTTTTAATTTTGTTAACTTGTCGAGTTTTCAGTTTATTCAGAATTTTGTTTATGCAGCCCAGAGAAACATTGAAATAAAGAGATAAATCATGCTGTATGTAATGTCTATTTTTATGATAATTTCCTTTTTCAACTTTTTTTTCCCCAGCAATTATTAAATTTTCTAATGCACTTTATCGAACATTTGATAATCCTGTCGAATCATAAGCTAAAACTGATTCTCAACCTTTTCCGCGCAAGAGCATGATGAGTGATTAACTTTTGAAGAGTTGTAGGTTCATCAATCTTGTTTTGTATATTTTGAAAATATTCAAGCGAAGATCCGACTAGATTTAGATGTCTAGTTCTCAAATGGTGTATTAATCTTGATAATTTCATTGAACTATTGGCCAAAGAAATTTTGCAGATTATGCAAAAAGGCCTAGATTTGTTTTGAAATACAGTCTAACCTCTTTTCAGGGGGTTTCCCAGATAGAGGGGTTTTGTAATATTAACGAAAAAAACTAACGTTTTGTAAATTTAAAACCAAAAGATGTTTATTCTTAATTTCATTTAACAATTTTAGTCTTTACTTGTCGGGAAATGATCCGTTATTTTCGCTCCGAATTTGTACTTTTGAATTAATCGATCAATTGTCAACTTCTTAAAATTATAAAATTTATTTAATATCTCTGGAGCATGCTGAAAAATGCCATCTTCCATTGCATTAATTGAAAAAATTAGTTCCTTGATAGATTGACATTTTATAACTCCGTCATATAATGCGTTCCCGGGGCAATATCGTAGCCAATCTTTCATGACGGATTTTAGAGCAACAGCGGCCAGTAGCTTTCTCCGCATGATGTCTTCCCGGTCTCCAAGCAGAGAGTCAAGCTTCTTCGAAAGTCTCCATTTTTCCATAGTTTGGGATATCCGAGCGTGATACATCGACCACATCAGTCTTGTCCGTGTTCATGATTAAGAACCATTCTCCAGGTTTATCCGGTGCAATCTCCAATAGTCTGAGGAGGGCGGATTTGTCAGTAGACACCTTTTTTTCACCAGAAATTGTTTTTAAAAAAAGTTGATGCCGTTTCTTAAAACGATCAAGCTTTATATTCTTGGAAGCTTTAAATTCTGGTAAATTTAAAATTTGAGCTGCTTTCTTGGCAGTAGATTGTAATAATGGTCCGGAAACTACTAAATTATCATTTCTTAATCTATAGAAATTTATGCAACTTAATTATTACTTTTGAAATGAAGTAAAAACGACCTTGTCGAGAAATGAATGTTTATCACTATCATCGGGTTCTCTGAAGCCCTCAGACCTTCACATCCATCAAAATTACATATTTCTCGTTTGATTCTATACCATTTACAAGTCAATTTTGCTGCTGAGAACATCATTTTTGCAATCTGGAAATTAAATTTGCAGTCAAGAATGTCAATTTTGCATGTAAGAAATCCGGTTTGCGGTTAGGAAAATCATTTTTGCAAATAGTAAATGAATTTTGCGGCTGGGAAAATCGATTTTCCAATCAAGAAATTTTTTTTTTTTTTTTTTTTTTTTTTTTGAAAACCAACCAATAACTACAAGTTAATTAATTAAAAGCTTCAAGTGCGGGAAGCCGACGCGATCGAGAAAGAATTAGAGCGTACTATCGCAAGGGATATCCGCTCGAAAAACCATCTCGATTCGCGGGCGTCGCCTGTGATGGCAGACATGCGGGATCCGATCTCCTGAACGAAGCTGATTGCCTTACTGCCCAAGGAACCGGAAGTCTCAACCGCGAATGGAAGGAATTGGAACTTCTCCGTAAGTGAGGAGTACTTCCGCATCTTTTTGCATTCCGCGGTTGTGACAATAGATCCAGGAGCGGAGGCCGACATCAGCAGGTTCTGAGGCGAGAAAGAGTCCACACACGTGGCATCCCAGGTAAGAGGCTTCCCCCTGTTGAAAGGAAACACAGTTATCCCGTCAGGCCTTTTTCCGTCTCCCCGATCGATCCCAGTGGGTTCAAGCAGGGAGGGGATTCCGGCGACTTCCAGGGCTCTCCTGATAAGGTCGTTAAGAGCGGCGTGACGCGGGATGCGGCCAGCACTGCGTCTGCACGATAGAGCGTGCAATCCAAAGCGACAGATTTTCGCGCCACAGCGGCAGACATGTGGCTCGCATAGGCGAAGACCGAGACGTAAACAGATTCCAGTGCGTACGGACTCGCAGTCCAGAAGGTTCCCAATGCTCGGCAGTGGAGTGGCATTTAGCCAGGCTCCGCTGTGAGGGCGACATGCCGTCTCAAAGCAGGCCAAGCGGTGTTGGTCGAAAGATGTACGTAAAGATTGGATTCGGGATTGTAGGCGGACTTCGTCCCAAACAAATTGCTTATGCTGATCCTCTGGGATTTCCAGTCCTAGCGAGTGCCACTTTACGACCGCCCATGATAACTCAGAGGGCACGTAATGTTCAAAATCGGTTGGAAGAACCGTGCCCATGAGTTTCTGGCATGAAGAAAGTGACGACAGGTAGGCAGGCAGTGCAACATCATTCGGACACCGAATTCCAAGGCCTCCGTGGCGTACGGGGAGTGAAGCTTGACTCCACCCCAAAGAGTCGAACTCGACATTGCATATTGATTCGATCTTCGAACGAAGGGAGTCGCCGAGATCAGTGAGAATGTCCTCATGTAGGTAACAAGGTGCACTTCTGAGGGAGTAGAGTAATTTAGGCAGGGCGAAAAAGTTTTTCGCAAGAAACAGGCCGACGTGGCTGTCCAAAAACGTGAGGCGGTCCAGCAAAATAGTTAACGTGGAATGTTTGGTAAGAAGATCAGTCTTAATAGCAGTCGGCAGGATGGGGGATCCAAGGATCCGGAGATCATTTACGTCAGTCGCGCGCACTTGGCCAAGACCAGTGCGGAGGGACGATGAAAGGTCGTCAAGGCGTTTATCAGGAATGTTGACACCGACTAATTCGGATTTGGTGGGGTTAATCTCCAATCCAATCCTCAGAAGTGCAGGTGCCAACGACAAAGCGTCTCTTAAAATCGTCTCTGGGGAGCCGCCAATAGTGGCATCGTCCAGATACCAAATATTCAGTTCGGAAGAAACCGACCGAGCTATTCCATTTATTCCCAAGGCAAAGAGAAGGGGACCTAGTGGATCGCCCTGTTGAACTCCCGTACTTGAAGGAATAATATCCGAACCGAATACTAGAGAGCTAGGTCTTCCATATGACAATAGCGCCAGGGGATACAAAACGGGGAACTGGTCGAAGCAAACTGACAGGAAGTGATCCCGGCGGATGCAGTTAAATGCGTTCTTGATGTCAAGTTTGAGAAGTGCCCTGTCATGGCGAGAATCGGCTGACGCATTGGCGATATAACATCTCATTGCGTGGGCGGCGCCTTCACATCCATTCTTGACAGCAACTCCAAGTTGAACAGGTCCGAAAAATGCGCCAAGATCAGTAGAGACGAGCCTGCAAGCAAGCTTAGCAGCCAGCCTCCTGAAGACATTTCCGACAGCGATGGGGCGAACTCCACCATCGGTCTTCCTCAAGGCAGTGAGATTGGCAGAGAAGAATAAGTCACGTGCATACGGGATAAGGTCGCCGGAGAAGAAATTAAATTTGCGGTAATGAAAACCAATTTTGCAAGTGAGAAATTCTATTTTGCAAGAAATTTTTATTACAAAAAAGAATTGTCAGTTAAATCTTCACATCGAATAACTGAGGAGTAATATCTCTCCACATGATTCGAGAATTCCATTAACTTTTGTGGAGTTAATACTTCTTTTGCCTCAATTACAATCCTTTCCAAGATTCTCATTCTGAATTCGGTTATTGACAGTCCCTCTGCAGTTTTTTTATAATTTATAATTATATCCATATTTTCACGAATTCTTTTTTTTACTTCAGCTTTGAATGAACTCCAAGCAAGTTCTATTGGGTTGATTAAATTAAAATATGGCGCTAGTCTTAATAATTCACTTTTTTCTCCTGAATTTATTACAGACTCAAGTTGACTGTGAATAGGAGCATTATCAATTACGAATGTTGGATGTGTAGCTCCTGATTCATCACATTCATTAATAAGTTGCTTAAACCATGTTTTACAGGACTCCCCTGTATATGAGCCTCTTCTGCACTTAAAATTATATATTTGTGACGATGACATTACAGCTATACAATGTAAATTTGATCCTCTGCTACTAGGTGCAAGAACAATAGACCGACATCCAATTTTTGAACGTCCTTCTTTACAACGACAAAATAAATTAAAATTTGACTCATCTATCCAAATTATAGTTCTTCCTTTAGATCTCGCATTCAAAAGACGTGTTAAATACTCCATTCTTTTTATTTTATTTTCCTCTGTATTCATGTTAATTGTGATTGGCTGAATTGATTTCAATGAAATTAATTGTCCATCAAGCCAAAGACCTCTTTCTTTCACTCCCAAAGACCTGCATAAAGAGCGCCAATCTCCATCTCTATCGTGTGTGTCTATGATCAATTTCCGCTTTTCCATTGAATATTTTCCGTAATGTCCTCTTCCTTGTCTGTTTATGCAAATGTCTTCTGTACCATTTTCTTGTGAATTTTCGGAGGCTTCTCGATTTTGTGCCATTTTTAATTTAATTTTAAACGTAAAAATACTTGATATATATTGTTTAAACGCATTAATGTTGCGTCAAGGTTATACAAAATGAATTTGCAAAATTAAATTTCCTACTTGCTAAATTAATATTCCTACTAGCAAAATTGATTTTCCTACCCGCAAATTAAATTTCCCACTTGCAAAACCGATTTTCATGACCGCAAATTAATTTTCTTGATTGCAAAATTGACTTTCTTAACCGCAAAAATCATTTCTTACTTGCAGAAATGAGTTTACTGACCGCAAATTAAATTTCGTACATGCAAAATAGAGTTGTAAATGGTATAGAAATAGTTTCTTTGCTTGTCTTGAATTTATTTAAAACTTGTTTTTCAGACATATTTTTCGTTTTTAAAGCCTTTGCAATCTCTAATTTGTCTTTGACAGAAATTCTCTTCGGCATAACAACAGAAACACGTTATTATTAGTTATTATAAAATAAAATTCAAAAATTATAACTAAAAAATATATAATATTATGTCACATGCCTCTGCGATTACTATGCCCCACTCGTTACCTCTGAGAAATATGATTTTTCATTTTTTAGAAAAATTAAAAAATCAATCATAAGGTCATAAAATTCAAATTATATATAAAGTTAATTAGAGTACAATTTAATGATATACTAAAAGATGCTTTAAAATAAATAAATTAAAATAATATTTTTAATACAACAAAACATTATGACTGCTACGGACATTAAAACATACTTTAAATAATGTGAATTGTGTGAAAAGCTTTAAAGTAACATAATTTGATAGTTTATAAAATTTAAAATTAATTATTTTGTCCTTTATTTGATTCATTTCTTGTAAACTATCTTTGTATCTCTATTTGAAAATTCTACATTAACGCGGTTATTAGGTAAGATTGATTTGATCGTGACAGTATCACAACAAGCACTTTCAAATTTTTTCAAACCCTAACCTTTACACTAATCCTGACCCTAATCCTGACCCTAACCTTTACCCTAGCCCTAACCCCGACATTAAACAGCATGCTTAATTTATTGTTTTTTAATTTTAATGGTTAAGCATTGAAAAAATAAAATCCATAATATTATTAATTTTTAAATTAATAAGTAAATATATTTCAATCATCTAAATATTTTTAATTGAAATTTTAAAAATTTAGAGCAATGGTAACGCGTGGGGCATGTGACATATTAAATGCCCCATAACGGGGATTATCTTATAAAGAATAAACAGAAAAACTCCTAATAGAAATTGCCAAAAAACATTTAAGCCAAAAAACAGAATCACCGTCTTAACCATTAACTAACGTGTTCAGGTGATTCCGACACTTCTCAACAGTCGAGCTATCTTTTCACGATGTTCAGACCGTGACCCCACACACTTTCTGTATGTACGGTGAAATTTTTGTGGTCCATCTCCACGATCCCCCCCATTTGCCTCTACGAGAGACTCCAGTGTTCGATGGACAATTTTCCTGTCGGTATGGTCCTTCAGTAGGTTTATAGATTTTTCTTGGATTTTTTCGATTTTTAGTTGGTTCGTTGCCGCCAGGTTACAGCCCCAAGCAGCACATGCATAGCCTATTGTTGACTCGATATACTGCTTGTAAAGGGTCTCTACCCCTGGCGGATAAGCTCTCCCGCAGTTCCAAAGGAAGGCTTTCACGAAATTGATTTTCTTTATACAGGTTGACACGATCGATTCAACATGAGGTGAAAAACAGAGGAAAATATCAAACGTTACACCCAATATCTTCTGTGTTTTCTTTTGTGGTATTGGGACTCCATTCAGCGTGACTTCAATAGTTTTCGTCCCCATTTTCCTGTTTTTCGTGAATAGAGTGACTGCTGACTTTTCGGAACATGCATGTAGTCTGTTTTCATATAGCCATCCATATAAGTCGTCCAGTATTCTTTGTAGTCTTTCCTTCGCGTATTCGACATTTACATCCCTAGATGCGACAACTATGTCATCGGCATAGGAGAGTAGTATGTCATTATTATCCATAGGAACCGGGAGATCATTCAGAAACAAGTTGAAGAGGGTCGGGGATAAAGGAGAACCCTGGAGACACCATTGGGAAATAAGCGTGATCTTGAACTCTCGTTCCCGACGCACACTTTCCCACGACGTCCGCTCAAAAAATTCGCTATCCATAGCTTCATAGGTGTACAAATTTGTGTACCAAATATCTTTTGAATTAGGATCTTCCTTGAGACGGAGTCAAACGCTTTTTGAATGTCGATAGTGCATACAATTGATTTCTCCTGCAATTTCTTCTTTTTGTGTCCTTCATTTATGAAATCTGTTAGTGTGGTGAGGAAGGAGGTCGTTGACAATCCTTCCTTGAATCCATGTTGGAATGTGGATTGTGGGAGGAAAGGGCGAATATGTTTTAGGACCAGTTTTTCCAAGATTCTTGACAGCACACATATAAGGGATATTGATCTATAGGAGCCGGGGTCGTTTTTCCCTCTTCCAGGTTTTAATATTGGCCGGATTTTTGATAGTTTCCATAAGTTCGGTATAGAGTTCGTGAATAATGATGTGTTATAGATCGTGGTTAAAGCATTTATTGAAACTGGGCCCAAGGGTTTTAGTAGAATAAGTGGAATTCCATTTGGTCCACATGAGTTTGTTTTCTTCTGATTCGAGATTGTTTCAGACACCTCTTCAGGAAGAAAATAAGTCGTCGGGGGCCTTTTGGATGGCTTTGATTCTAATCTTGGCTGTGAGTTCATTTTTTTATAAGGAATATGACTAATCTTGACACAGTGTTTCATAAAATTGTTTAGATTGAGCTGGTATGTTTCTGTTTTACGCTCGTCAGGATTCTTTAAGCGTCTCAGCATCGTCCACATGGCCGAAATAGAGGCTTGTTTATTCATGGCTCTAGAGATTCGGAAGAATAAACAGAAAAACTCATAATAGAAATTCAAATTGCCCCAAAACCCGAGGGTGCCCCACGTCCGGGGTCGCCCAATAAGGGGTTGCACTGTAAAGAGATAAATCTTGCTGTGTGTAATGTTTATTTTTATGATAATTTCTTTTTTCAACTTTTTTTTCGTCAGCAATTATTAAATTTTCTAATGCACTTTATCGAACATTTGATAATCCTGTCGAATCATAAGCTATAAGTTGCTAAATTTCCGCTTCATCAATCCTTCCAGGATTTTCAACACCCATGAATATATAAAATGGGAAATATCGTCCAAAACATTTTCGAGAAGAACTTGCCGACGATATCCAGCGTTTTATGCTTTGATTGAATCTACAAATCGATTTTAAATCATTAACCTCTCGACTTACCCTTGTATCAAAGGAGCATGAGGCCTCCCACGTACATGTTTTGGATCACATTAAACAAACGCCCCAAATTTACACATATCAAACAAACGCCCTTAAATTCATACATATTAAACAAACGCCCCTAAATTTACACATATTAAACAAACGCCCCTAAATTTATACATGTCAAACATTCGACGAAAACATTAAAATAATTAAAACTAAAAATCAAATTTATAAATAAATACTATACTTTAGAAACAAGTTTATTGAACAACATAATAATTTTTCAAAAGCTCCATTAACTTTTCAAAAGGATCACCAATTACGTTGTCACGCCACACAAATTCGTTTAGGTAGTCTTGTAAAAATTCTTTTTTGACACCTTTCATTTTCTTACAACGCAATTTGTTTTTATTCCAATAGGACTCCACATGTTGGGTATGAACACCGGTGGTTGGTTCAATAAAGTTATTTGAGTGGTTTACAGTAGCGTGGTCATACCCAAAAACATTCAAATTGGAATAGGCCCTCCATTCATCACTATGGATAATTGATCCTGACAGAATCACTTCACAGATAATTGGTTTTAAAGTGGCCCTGATCGATTTGGAACCACTCGCATAAAACGTTTTGCCGGTGAAAATGAGGTATCAACAATACCGAATACCCACACTTGAGAATTAGCAAGTCTACCCCGATGGTACTTTTGTTTATGACAAAAGAGACTTTCATCGATTTGGCAGACTACATTTTCTCCACCCAATTTTACGGGATTACTTTCAAAGTGTCTGTTAATACATTTTCTAATGGTTTTAAAAATATCTATAAGTGTTGGAGATGATACAGTCAGTGATTTTTTAATCATAACAATTGATTCTTCATTGCTTCACCTATACAAAATATCTAACCATGTTTTGAGGTTTATACTCGAAGTAGCCCAAACAGAACCTGTTCGTATTGACAATGTGGTCTTGTATTTTGAACAGTTTTGATTCTGACATTTCCAAGTATATTGGTCAGATAAGGTACGCTTGAAAACCCAAACCATTTTTTTTTTGCAGTAAACACACATCATTTTTGATTTCATTAGTCCTTTTGCCTTAAAAAATGATATTATCCCGATTGTATCACTTCCTAGAAGTTCTCTTAAAGTTGTTTCGTATGTACTACCTACAATAAACATGGGAAAAATTATAATATAATTTTTTATAACATCAATATAACACATATTAAACAAACGCCTCTAACTTCACACATATTATGTCACATGGGCGACTATGTCGCTATGGGCAGCCAGTTAAATATTGAATATAGCAATTTATATATGGAAGAGTGTAGATTAATCAATTATTCTAATTTAAAATTACATTTGAATTATCTTTTAAAATGGCTTACCCAAAAGTATATTAATTTTAACAGCGTGGTTACTCACACTTTGTGATGTCTGGGTTTAAGGGTTACGTCAGAAATATTAACGAATACAATCAAATTAAGGAAGCGTTAATCGGGATATTCCCGGAGGATATGAATGCTCGAAGCAAACACCGGTTGGCCAAAAAGGCTTCCAATTTTTGTAAAAAATGTCTGAAGAATCGTCAGCAGAAACATCATTTAATTTCGAGTTAGGGTTTGGGTTAAGGTCAGGGTTAGATTTTGAATATTTATGTTGGCACTTGCCAACGTTAGGGTTTGGGTTAAGGTTAGGGTTTAGATTTTGAATATTTATGTTGTCACTTGCCAACGTTAGGGTTTGGATTAAGGTTAGGGTTAGATTTTGAATATTTATGTTGTCACTTGCCAACGTTAGGGTTTGGGTTTGGGTTAAGGTTAGAGTTAAAGTTGTTACAAACTTTGCAAAAAATTTGATGTAAATTATAATTTGCTAATGTTGCAATTTATATTATCAAAAATAAAAATAATTCACGTTATAATTTGCTAATGTTGTAAAGAATTTTATTATTTTAAAGCAAGCATGGTTCAAATATAAAACATCATTTTCTCAAAAATTTAAAGTTCAATCATTAGTTCGGATCGATTGCCTTTATTTTAGTTGGCCTTTTAGTAAATATTTGCTATGTAGTTGCCATGGAACACGTAAAGGCCAGGTTGCCCATAGGGGTCTGATCACCCTTGTGACATATTAAATAAATGCCCTTAACTTTACACATATTAAACAAACGCCTAACTTTACACGTAATTGGAGGATTCGTAGACAATAATTTTTTTGGACTAGAAATATTTACTGAAAGGAGTTATTACCAGACAGAAAGCACAAAACGAAATCACCTTACAGATTTCTTCTCTATTCAATCCATATTTGAGATTTCTTAATTTCGAAAAAAGCCGATCTCTCCCAAAGTGGTTATGTTCCGCCTAACTTTTATTTATTAAGTTGCGCCTCAACGCACTTAATTCGATTTCATCACAGAAAAACGTAATTTAACCCATTCGAAAATATGTTTCAAAATAAAATTTCCTTCCCGATTTGTGAGCCTGTATCGTTCATCCCGCTCGATTGACGAGGTATCAAAGTTGGGGTTCTTTATTTCTTTGATTTTTTCTAGTGTTTCTTTATATCAGCGTTTCCCAACCTTTTTGTGCTCGCGGTACCTAAGACTAGGTTTTTTCCCCCAGTACTTAAAAAATCAATATTCGTTAGAAATGTTTCAGAGACACATTCTTGAATTCTGAAAAATTATCTGATTGCAAAATTTTGCAATGTCCATATAGGCAGAAAAGTGATCTTAAGTTGTTGCATACTTCTTTTGAAGAAAGTGGTCTGACAAATGCAAATCTGAATAAATTGTTGAGAGACCTACTACAAACCTACTATAAACATCGATGACTGTTAAAATCCATTTGTGATTATTATTTACGACTGAAAACTTTTTTAGATCTACAAGATCTAGCTGAAATCTTTCATAGTCCAAAAAATTAATGGCCACTAAAGCACCTATAACATTGATTACTGCAAAAAGACCTTGAGATAGATTTTTATTCAATCAGCCCTCTGATGGAACACATCCTGAGGTTAGACCTGACATCCTGATTTCTAAGGTACAATACAGTCCTGACAAAATGTCGAGAAAGATTTCTTACCAATAAAATTGGACTTGTAGTGGCTATGGAGGGAGACTAGTACTTGGAGTGTCTTCCCATATCGTCGGCCAGTATTCCACATAGTCCATATTTGTGGAAAAACCTCAGCCAACTCACTCTTTCCTGCTGGTAAGAAAGAAGACATGTCTTCAGTATAGGGAAAGTCTTCACGTTCAAAGACACCCAAAGTGACAGTGGTTACATTTTGTGGGAAGTATATGCTCAAAAAGTATTCGATCACTACAGAAATGAGATTCCACGAATGACACAACTTGTCTCATTCCTTAAATTGTTGAGTGAGGACCAACTCCTCCCGCATGAGGATAATCTACCTCGAGAGAGTCCTCACTCAGACATCCGTCAGATGTATATTTTCTAATAAATCAACGTTGGTTTATTAATGAGTAGTCCCAGGTAATGAGAATAACCCGAGCAGTTCTGTCATTTCTTTCTAGTCTGTCAAACAAAGCGACAGCTTACTAGCTGGATAGAGAATTAAATGTAGACCTGGCATTTTGCATAAGTCATTTCTGTTTTTAATTCGATGGGAAGGGGAGTAAGTTAAAGCAGACTTTTTATATTTGTTCACAGCCTGTTTGTTTCATAAACAATTTCAGAATTGGAAATCAACATTGCTTGTGATTTATTTGCGTTTTCCAAAAAAAAGATTTGCGTGCTTAAGTATGTTTAGTTCTGTCAGTTTGTAGAGTTTTAAGTTGATCTCAGAATGTAAAAAAACATGATTAAATTTATATATCACTGTTTTTCATACCGAATAGTTTCCCGCTTATACATTTGCCTGTCAAAATATCGAAAAAACGTGCACACAAGTGCCTAATCAGACCATCAGTGTGAACAATGCATTGTTTTAGGAAAAAAATTTTTTTGCCGAATTTGCTAAAATATTCTTCCTATGCTATTAAACTTTTAAATATTATCTATTTTTGTTATTAAATTTTTTTAATAATTCGAATAAATATAATAAAATTTTACATAATATTTTACTATTTATATAAAAAAATCTATATAATTTCTTGTGGTGTCGTGTATGTCTGTTTTCACCAGTCTGCAAGCAAATCCTGAGGGCTCTCTTACAAAAGATATTAGAGATAACCAACAACTATTGGTAAGAAGCAAGTCTTCGGGGCTACATGATCCCCATGAAATTTGTGGAAACTCTCCTACCGAACATGTCTCACCCCATCTAATCCCTCTTAAATCGGTGATCGGTGAGGAACACTCTAACGACAAAGTCAAATGGATTTCTGGTGTTGTGGAGTCAGCGAAGAGACGATTTGGCAGAATTCCTCGTGGAGGATGGAGACTTATTGCCGAATGTTTCAACGTCCGCTTTCTCACTCAAAAGAGTGTCTCTGATGTGAAAAACTTACTGAATGTAAAGCCCTGCTCTAATGGCTGTGGCAGTCGAAATAATGTGGATACCTCAGATTACTTATTGCCAAAGACAGAAATCTCCATTTATGGTAAATGCAAGGAAGAGTTTAATCTCCAAATTCAGGAACTTAAATCAATCCCACGAAATGCGAGAATGCCCACAAAGAAGATTCCGTATAAATTGCTAAAGACTGATGTTCTTGTCGCAATTAATGCAGTGATTTCGAACTATATATTATCTTCTCCGCCTGCAAGCATAAATGAAATCACGGATATAATTTATGCCGGGCAATGCTCATATGAAAACATTACGAGGCAACCCCTAACAAAAAGCACATGGCTTGAGGATACGGAAAGAAAGATTTCCAAACTTAGAGAAAATCTAACTTTCGTTAATAAGTTTAATGGCCAGCAATCTAAAGACGAAAAAGAGAAGACACTGAACATTTTATGCTCGTTTGGATACAAAAAATCCAGAAAGGGAGAGCTGGCACGCGTATCTAGTCTTATTGAAGATAGAGTCAAAATTATGGAGAAAAAAATCTCAACCTATCGCTCCAGAAAGTCGTTTAGACAAGATAATTTCTGTTTTGAACTAAACAGGAGAAGATTCTATCGAAGACTGAACTGTGAAAACAAAGATTCTGATTGTCAAGTCCCAGAAGATAAGTGTCTATCTTTCTGGAAGGGCGTATGGAAGAAAGAGGAGAACCGTGCTCCTAAAGCTATTGTTGGTAAGCATATTACTGGAGCTGAACAGCTTCCAAGTGACGTGAAAACTGATTTTATCAAGAATGTTATCCAGTGTGTACCCAATTGGAAAGCCGCGGGTTGTGACGGAGTTTATGGATTTTTTATCAAAAAGTTCGAAGCTCTTCATGGCCATTTGTGCGATGAGATCCTTAAAATTGTGAACGGAGGCTATTCCCCTGCTGAGTGGTTTTACACAGGAGTAACATACCTCATTCCAAAAAATGAAAAGTGCCATTCCCCAAATGACTTAAGGCCGATTACCTGCATGCCTATATTGTACAAACTTGTCACTAAATGTGTGAATACAAAGCTTACAGACTATATCGAAGCGTTTAACCTTATCTCGGATAATCAGCTGGGAGCTAGAAGGCAATGCCAAGGCGCAAAGGAACAAGCACTAATAAACCAGTGTGTCAATAGTGAGTATGGAAATAACTTATTTGCAACGTGGATCGATGTCAGAAAGGCATTTGATTCTGTCAATCATGAATTCTTATGTCAAGTGCTTGATCAGTCTGGAATTCCGAATTGGATCACAAATTTTGTGAAAACTTTAATCAAAAATTGGAATGTCATTTTGACACTTAACAATAAGAGAATTGGAACTGTAAAATTGGAAAGAGGAATCTTACAAGGAGACTCACTCTCTCCACAACTCTTCACTCTGGTAATGGATCCGTTAAGTAGGAGCTTGAATATGAAGTTCCCGAAGGTGCGTATAGGTCAAAATGACCCGTTCACGGTTTCATATTCAACAAACCATTTGTTGTTTATTGACGACCTGAAAATAATTGCTGAGAAAGAAGACACCGTTCTAAAAATGATGGAAGATGTCGATGAATATTTTGATGCCGTTGGCCTCAAGAGGAACTCGGAAAAGTCTGCGACTAACCTGGACTATGTGAAAGATACAAAATGTCTGGATGGGTGTGCTGGGTATCGATACCTGGGAGTCTTGGAGGATAGAGGAAGTGATGTCAAGAAAATCGAGGTAATGAAAACAATTGCTCGAAACGTGAAAGAGAGAATCGAGAGTCTTGCAAAAACAAAGTTAAGTGCAGTAAACCTCTTTAAAGCGATAAACGAATATGCACTCTCTCTCTACAACTACTATATCGGATTGATCGACATTGAACCGAGTGAGTTTGATGCCATTGATCTGGTAATTCGTCGCATTCTAACTACTTTACGAATCCATCTGAAGCCCGCTAATAAAGAAAGATTATATCTCGGCAGAAATGGTTTTGGAAGAGGCTTAATCTCAATTTCCAATAAGAGCGAATGCATCCTGCTCCAATTTCTCTCCGACCTTGAAAGAAAAGCCTCGTTGTGCCTCAGAAGAGCAGGAATCTTGCGGGTCTTGAGAGAAAAGAAAACACATATGACCACGATTGCAAGATTTCTCGCTCTCAAGTACAATCTGGAAGACCAATCAAAATTGGATGTAAACCTTATTAAGGAGTGCCAGAAGAAAAGACTAATGGACACCATTAAATCTAAGATGATACATTCAACGCTGTTTAAATGCATTCAGGAACCGAGTGCTGATATCGTGGAGTCCAATGTATGGCTAGCCAATGGGAACAATGGCCCAAAGGCCGAGGCACTATATTGCTTGGCCCAGGATCGCAATTTGTTTTTCGGAGAGGCAAAGCCTAATTGTAACCATTGCGGCTCGGCAAGAAAAACCGTGGATCACCTAGCTACTCGATGTAGCAGAATGCTTCACGGGTCATACATGCGAAGACACAATGAAATTGTCAGATGCATACATCTACACGTCTGTCGTCAGTACGGAATAAAGAAATGCAAGAAATTGAAAGCACACTCAGTCCAGTCGGTCGTGGAAAATAGTCGTGTTGAAATACGAGTAGACATGACGTTGCAGACCGACATTGAAGTTAAAAACAACAAGCCAGACATTTTCGTGCTTGATAAAATGAAAAATGAGATAACGATAATCGAAGTCGGGGTCACATCCCAGGACAGGTTAAAGCAAGTCGAAGTAGAGAAACTCCACAAGTATGATCTACTTGCTGGAGAATTGGCACAGATTCACAAGGCAAAAGTCACGATAGTCCCTGTCGTATTGACATGGGATGGGGTAGTGACCAAGTTCTATAAGTCCTACATGAAAAAGTTGAATATAGAGGTCCCGACTAAGGCGTACATTCAATCAGTGACAATCAAGAAAACCCTGGAGAGCATGGTCGTTGAATACAAACATGGCATGAAGGTCGACAACTACCAAATTGAGAAGGAAACGGATAGTCTTATCGCTAGAGGAGAAGAACTGGGAGTGTCAGTTGACTTGCCAGAGGAGTCTGCTTTCTTACTGCAATACGAAGAGGAGAGGTGTCAAGACATGACCGGTCAACGGAGTAGTTCCCCTAAGAGAAGAGAGAATATCAATTAATTTTTAATTTTCGTTTAATTTTTGTTTTCAAAAAAAAAAAAAAAAAAAAAAAAAATAAATCTTTTACTATTTATTATAACGTGGCACATTTTTTTACTTTTCACATTTTGTAAATATTAATTCATATTATTATTCATATTATTTCAAATGAATGCATATTAATATTTGCGCAGGACTTTCGATTGTTTATAATTGTTAGTTCTGAGTTTGTCTTATCAATATTGTAATATGCATTAATTGTTTATTTTCTAATTTAATTTTGTTTGTGAAATGTTTTTACATTCCAATCAGTAAAATAGATACCGGATTTTGATTCCAATCTTTCGATTGTTTATAATTGTTAGTTCTGTGTTCTGTTGGGAAGGCACCCACTTTCTTGCACTCGTAGTGCCGGTCGTTTTCCCCGACATTCCGCCGCCAATGACATCATCAAAAGGGCCTTGGACGCTGCCGGATTCCACTCTCAACTCGAACCAGCTGGTCTCGATAGAGGGGATGGCAAACGCCCAGACGGCGTAACCATCTACCCGTACACGAGAGGGAAAGCACTTGTTTGGGATTTTACCTGCCCTGACACGTTTGGACCTTCTTCATTCGGAAGTTCGGCATCCTTTCCTGGCTCTGCTGCAAAACGTTCTGAAGAGTTGAAGAAAAAGAAATACTCTTTCCTGGCAGACAGATATCTTTTCCAGCCGATCGCTGTGGAGACTTCCGGAGTCTTTGGAACAGAGAGTTTTTCGTTCATTCGAAGATTGGGTGGTCTAATCACCAAAAAAACAGGTGATCCGCGGGAGACGTCGTGGCTCTTCCAGAGGATTTCGTGTGCAATTGTCCGCGGAAATTCACACGCTATCCTAGGGTCATACTAATTAATTAATTAATATTAAACTTCAAAGAATAATAACTTGTCATCTACTTAAAAAAAAGTTCTGTGTTTGTCTTATCAATATTGTAATATGCTTTAATTGTTTATTTCCTGATTTAATTTTGTTTTGTAAAATGTTTTTACATTCCAATCAGTAAAATAGATATTGGATTTGTCATTTTGGTAGTTTTATTTTTTGAATTGGGTTATTGATTTTTTATTTTATCTGAGTACTATTACGTGATCAATATTTATTGAATAACCAATAAACGCTATCAGTATAGGAAAAATCTCCACGTAACCACAATTTCCACGTAACCAGAAGGTAGTAAATGACAAACACTCTTTTATGCTTTAATGACTTCATCCAGCCCAGTTTGTTCAGACTTGGTTATCCATTTCTCTCTTTGACTATCATTTTTTCTTCTTCAGTTGATGAAATAACTTGTTCAAAACCTCTTCAATACTCTTTTCATTTTTTTGTTAGATTGACTACTAGATCGTAAGCTTTTACAGTGTCATCTAGATTCGGAATAACGAGTTCACATTTGTCATTGATATATATGCCATTTATGCTGTATGAAGATGGAGTGCACTCTGGTTTATGATATCTCCATCAGGTCCAATACACCATGTGCCCATAAAACATTTTCTTTGCGAATTCTTGTTAATGTCAATTGTAACCACGTGTATTGAGCGGATTTAACAAAGAGTCCGTCTTCTCTCAATTGATATATATGGGACACCATTGGTGATGTCGGTAAAAACGAAAGAAAATTAGAATGCCTGATTTCCATACAGAGTTTTACTTCAGATTTAATTGCCTCACACAGGGTATTTATAGAGATTTAATCAAAAACAGCAGTATATTGAAAAGCTCAGTATACATCGTAAAGAGTGTGAAGAAATGAAAGCTCTTGAAGAGCACGAATTTTTTTAACTAAAACTGTATTTGTTTGTCAATAATCAATTTCCATAATATTGAAAATTACCTATTCGTGATAAGAACAAATCATCGAAGAAATTGCGTTAAAAAATCAGAACAAAAGTGAGGTTTATATCATTTTAATTCGAACTTTGCATTCCGTAGCCATTTCAAATTTAATTTTTCTTTTTCCTGACAATAGTTTAACCAAGAATTCAGATTATTCGAGAATTTTATTGGGTCAGACAAATCGAAAAAACGATCTAATTTGTTGGAAGGATTTCTCAAAATTATCACAGTCTAACCCTGAGATGGGGCACCAAAGTGTCCCAGAAAGCGGAGGTCTGATTCAAACTATTGAATTATAGTTCATTTAATTTAAATTTTGGTTTATTTTTCGAAAGAAAGAACTCTTTCACATCTTCCAAAGTGTTTATATGGAGATAAGACAATAAGTTGTGCTTTTTTGCTCTATAGTTTGATAGATTTCTATTCTGTTTTTTTATTTGATTTTGATTAATTAATAAATCATTCTTTTTAAAACATTTTTTTAAAATAATCAGTCAATTTCAAATTTTTCTTATTTTTTAAATCTTTTCCAAGTTGAAATCTAAACTCATAATATTTTTAGAGTGTCTCAAAAGATTATTTTGCGCTAAATTTTCTAACTTATCCATCATTTTATACGTTTCTAATATCGTTGTTTTTTCCTCTGTGCCAATTCCATTATAAAATTAGCGACTTTTGAATAGATCTTTGTTTTCTTCAGATATTACTTCAGTTATATTTCTTCCAGGACTTCTTCCCAGCAATTTTTATCTTCAACTAATTCTTCTCTATTTTCCTCAATTTGCTTCCAGGAGAAAGTCGTCGTTAATCTTTGATAGTCAAATTGATTTATTTCATTAGAAACTTGCTCAACTTTATCTATTTGAACTAACCTTGAAATGACTGATCCGGTATTAATGAAAGAAGAAATGTTTTTTTATTTGGGAAGTAGTGCCTTTGTTATCTTGAATTTTTTTGCAACTTCTCTTTCAGAAGAAGTTTGTAGACACTTTGCAATTTTAATATTTGTTTGTTTCAATAGAAATCTTGGAATTATTATGTCACATGGACAACTTGAAGCCTATGGGTGACCTGAAGCTTTTACGTGTTGCTATGGTAACCTTGATACGTTACAGAATAAAATATCATGTAGCTCATATAGACACAATTCTAAAGTAATTTGTTATTTTCAAATAAAAACAAACTGGATAAGGACGTTGATGCGTCCTGTCCAATCTGCCATGACGGACGACACAGAGTAACGCACGTCGTTCTGGATTGCAAAATCTCACCGCCATAAGGAGATCTTATAGAAGATTTCTCTCCTTAACTTATGGTGTGACCCTAAGAGGTCTGTCGGTTTTCTTCGTGCCGCATTCCTCCCAATATCAGGGGGAATGAGGTTAAATAAATAAAAAACATTCTTTTGAGACTCTGATTATTCTTAGATTCCCGTTCTTTAACAAGGGTAAAAATTACTGACATTTTAAACTGTGCTGTAATTAAAATAAAGTTTATTTTTTATTAATTATTGTTTAATTATCTTAATTTTTGAAAACAAATAATAAATTAAACCACGTGTCAGCACGCGCTTGATTTACTTTGTGGTATTCATTCAATTATTTGTCACACTTTATTTATTTAATTGGATTCAGAAAGAATAATTCGATATGTAATTTCTTTTAATAATTAAATTTTCTGAAATTTCATAATTTTAATGATATTGTCCGATTTTATTCTATTAATCTGGTTTTTACTTATTTTGAAACTTTTGAAAAACTATTATTTTTTCTGTCATCTTCATTTATTGGATTTCATCTTATTTTTTAATGAAAATTTTTATTTTTTTATCATTTTATAACTCAATTTATTTCTTTATTCATGTAATTATTTTTTTAATATATCCGATGGTGTACGTTCCTCCTGAGACTGTGAAATGAGTGTAAATTGCATATGCTCCATATTGGTCTATTTGATTACTCAAAATCTTATTTCTCCTAACGATGGCATTTTTGCCAGTATGAGAATCTGTTTTGGCTGCGTGTCTGATAGTAATGCAAAAAATTTTACTTCGTCTGACGTTTTTATTCTTTAATTTATATTATTTTTGATCAACTGATCCGCTCAGCAATAATTTAAGGACGTAATTAGTATTATTAAATTTCCTGGATCCACATGATGCTGCAATCTACATAACAAATTAATTAGAAAAATACAAATAATTAAAACGACTTGAAATGAACAAATTATCGAAAACGTGCATGTTCCCTGTGAATCCAATTATTAAGTGGTTGGTTATTTGGAAAATTTTGTTTGAATTGGCGTCATCTAATTTGTTGGTCCAGCAATTTATTACAGCATTCATTGAGAATATTTTGCTAAAGATCACGATTGTCCAAAACATAGAACTAATTAATCATTCGATGTATAGATGTTCATTCGGTCCTAGTAGTGCTTTCCGAAATCGTTCTTGAGTTTTTTCGATTTTTCACGGTTCGTTTCACTGACAACCCTCCCCACGCACCACAAACATAACTAATGGAGGGTTCGATTTATTGCCGGTAGATTGATTGGCGTGTGAGGAAGCTGATCCATTGTTTGCATTTTCGGAGGAACACTTTTATGATGTTCAGTTTCTTCATGCAGCTAGTTGTAACATTTTCAACTTGTTGGGAGAAACACATATGACTATCGTAAGTCGCGCCGAGGATTTTCCGGGATTTTTTAAAGGGGATTTCCATGTTGTTTAGATATAAGTTCACCACCATTTTCCCAAGCTTCCTTGCTGAAGTCAGAAGCGTAGTGACTGATTTTTCAGGATTTGTTGATAGTCGATTTATCGAAAGTCAACTTTCGAGATTGTGGAGGTAGTTCTGTAGTTTTGAACTTGCTATGTTAACCTCACAGCTCCGAGTAGCAATCACAATATCGTCAGCGTATGATAGTACGATTGAGTCTTTGTCGTTTGGTAGCGGGAGGTCCGATAAGAATAAGTTAAAGAGAACTGGCGAAAGGGGTGAGCCTTGAGGGACTCCGTTTGGAAAATTTCGTGACATCGATCTTGTATTGTTTTGTTGGATCCTGCCTCTTCGGCCGCTGAGGAAGTTAGCTAGCCACTTTTTCAGCTTTGGTGAATAGAAATCTTGGAATGTATTACACAAAGATAAGTATCAAGTGTTCAAAAATAATATTATTCAAAAAATAATTTCATTTAGTTTTTAGAGAATATATATAACATTCGTGAGAGTCTTGCTGTTCATCAACCTTTATAGTTTCAAAGAGATCTGTAATTAATTTAAGCAAAATAAGTTACTTTATAAACACTGCATAATCATATCATGGAAAAAGCAGCGATTTAATTTTGTTTTAACGATGTGTAATTTTCATTTTTTTGCATTTGTAAAGGAGGTTGTCTGTGTCCGAGGAGAAGCAAAGGTGCATCTCGAGGGTTACCCCTAGAACGGTCTGACTTCTGTAGAAGGGTATGGACACACTGTTAAACTTCAAGTCGATAGAAGCCATTCCCAATCTTTTATCAGATGTGAAAAGTGAGGTGGCGGATTTCTCCGCGTTTATCACGATTCGGTTGTCAGTTAGCCATAGGTTGAGCCGATCGAAGTTAGCTTGGAGTTTTTTAGAGGCCTTCTGGATGTCCTGGTCCCGTGAGGCTAATACGATGTCATCCGCATATGAAAGGACAACATCATTATTGTCTAGCTAAACCAATATCTTAATTCACGTATTTTATACAAATTAATCGTGGTCTGCTGTCATTCAAGTTTTAGGTTACTTTTTAAATTTGTTAAACAGATTATGGTCTTAAATAGGTACTAATTTATTGTAAAAATTGATGTGCATTCGATATTTAAAAAATCTTGACTCATTAAAGGATCTAAAATATCAATTCTTTCAATTTCAGTGTCATAATGTTAAATTAATGGATTTTCGAGACTAGATTTATTTAAAATCATAAAACAATTTTGAATGGTTTCAGTAGATACGTCACCCCCACCCATATTAACAAACAAAATTGCATCTTTTAATGTCAATTTTTTGTATGAATTGTATACAGAAATATTTTAAGTCTCCAGCAAATCAGTTAACTACTTTAGCTTTCTTCTCATGAAATGAGTCTTGAAGGTTTTTATAATTCCAAAATCCATTGGTTGTAGTAATTTTTCTAAACAAAAAAAATTAATTCAAAAATTGTCGCCAATTCTCAAATTGGCTAATTTACTAAGAAAATTAATTTTTTCTACCAAGTTTTTCAAACACTGCACCATCTCGGCCTAAGAAATGATATTTGATAAATTATTGTTTGAAACAAACATGATTTTTAATTTTTTTTCTTCATTTGACATACCTAATTTATAACTGGATATAACTGCAATAGTAACTGGATTTCGGAATTTTGATTTAATGGTAGGTAGTGTTGAAAATTCCGTCTCATACTCATATGTTAGTTGAAAATGAAATAAGCACTAAAGTACCACTTTTGCCAAATCTGAATAGGAATCAGCAATCTGAATACAGAAATCGTTTCGCGAAACATCAGTAAATACGTGTTTTCATATGCATCATTTTTCATGTCGATAAATTCTTCCTGAATTATACAATTTTCAGAAGGAAGATTTTCAACTGAAATTGAAAATGGGTTATTTAGAAACAATAGTATTTATCAAGAAAATATCTAAAAATTGGGACGCGAATTGAGTGCTTTGGCTTTAAAATAGTTTATCGTTATTATTATTACATTAATGAAAATTTTCAAATTATCATGTATCGTTTTCATGTATAACTGCTAAAACATATACTCTACCACAATTCTGGATCCCGGGCTTGTACAAAATCAATCCAGAATGTTGTTCAGAATTTTTTCAATGATAACAAGGACCATACAAATTTCGTATGAGATTTGGATGCAAAATGAAGGGTGTTCAATGTCATCCCTTAGAATCGATATGCGCACATAAGGCAAATCCTCATAATCTTGAAGTTGGTTTAATATGCCCGCCTTACACAGGCGACCAGAGCGACCTTCATTGTTGACAGCGTGACTTACATAGTTTGACATTAAATAAACAAAAAAAATAATTTATCATAAGCGTCATTTTAATTAAAAGATGGTATCTCCCGAAAGATGTTGTATCAGTATAGTCTCAATCCTTAGGTTACGTGAAAAATGACAGTGAATATCAAAATCTGGTAAATGTATTACTCCAAAAACCCGTAAAAACCCGTACCCGTACTACATCTAAATCTGAAAATACAAACTTATAGGAAAGGCGAATCAATTTATGATAATTGATGATCGGTATTTTCAATTCCGAATTCATAGTTTTATCTAAAGGACAATAATAAACAAAAACACAAATTGGTTATCTGCTTGAAAATGAAATGGAGATGAATTCTGTCTATATGGATTATCTGGTGTCCTTAAAGGATTTCTGAATTTGAACATGGGCTAATTGGTGATAGGATTGATCTATCTTATTTATTTATTTATAACCCCCAAGCTTGCACAACATGGCAAGCCCAGCACAAACAGTCACAACTAACTAATCAAATGAAGGAGCAAGGAACGAAGGGATTGCTTGTGCCGAATCAACATTAGCCTCCAAATCTTCATTACAGCCATCCGTCTCCAAAGAGAGGTGGGGAATTTCTGGTATGTCCAGTTCCCATTTGTCAGCCTCCTACCGTAGCTCACCGCACTTCATTTGAATCCGGACGGGTTTTTGCATAATGGAGATTTTTTATCGGTAATGTGATCAGGGGAGGTAGGAGGTCCCCCTTTCGACATCTGTGTCGTGCCAGATGGACTCGTCGCCTCACGGGTGAGGAGCGTTGACAAGATTTGACCCCGGCTGAAAACTTGTTTCTATCGGATTCGAACCCACGACGTTTGAATTCCAACATCCATAGTCTTCAGCCACTGGGGCTATTGATGTATCAATATGTCCTGTTAAAGTAAAAGGATTTTACACTTTCCTTGTCAAACAAATCAGGCGGACAGTATTGCCCCTCATTCGTAGACTTAGTCTACAGCCCATCTAAACCTTTGATTTTTCAGATATCTATAATGGAAATTAATTAGCAGTTTATTTGGTGCATTAATTGTGATATTAATTTTTAAATTTGATAAAACCATAAATAGACGACAAACGACAAATCGGCCTTACTTCGACTCCTTGAAGTGGCACCTGCTGAGCTGAACAGATGGTTCCTTAAAATGAACGTTGGAAAAACCGACATCGTTGAAATCATGAGGATGGAGAGCAGCTCAAGTGAAGCCTGGCGCAAAACGAACAAACTTGGTTCTCTACTTGGGGACGGCCATGATATTGTCAGAAGAAAGGCTCTCGCTTGGGCCACGATGAACAAGATAAAGAAAGAGTGGATCGGCAAACGACGACTCTGTACGTCACTTCGTCTGAGGATGTATGAAGCCTTTGTCAAACCAATCCTGACATAATTCGGCGACCTGGGGAATGTCTAGTACTGAACAACGTGGACTCGATTCTTTTCACCGCAGGCAACTTAGATCCCTACTGGGATTGAACTGGCCTATAAGAATCAACCAGGAATCGCTATACAATAGATGCAGAACTGGCCCTCTGAGTGTGGAAATCGTTAATATGCGGTGGAGGTTATTTGGCCATATTCTACGAATGGAATGCTTGCCCCAGCTAACATAGCAATGGAGGGCTACTTCCTGAAAGAGGGATCGAGCTTCCGTGGACGTCCACGTGTTACGCTGCCGGAAACACTTGACGGAGACCTGAAATGTGTGAAGAAAAGGCTAAGGAGTGGTGAGGATCTGGACGAGCTGAGGAAACTCGCTCACGACAGAGGAGGTTGGAGGAGGCTGGTTCAAAGGATTGTTTTTAATGCTGCACGAGTAAAATTATAACTAATATGATCCTACGTATGTTGCAAATAATAATAATAATAAACCATAAATAGCGTGTGTGTAGTTTTTAATGAAAGTAGCAATTCTTCACAAAAATGCTTAATTAGGCCAGGTTTAATCGAAATATATTTCCATAGCTAATTGACGGAAGTATCGGATATCTCGCCATATAAACATTTCTCCTTCCACTAAACTCGTCATTACAGTCAAATTCTTTACAATGATTGTCGGTTGGTGTTTTAACAATATCGTACCAGATTTTCTTCCTACAAGATGTAAGAGAATGCTCAATTATTCTTATTCCTAAAGACAGAATGAAGTTGTTAAATTCTTCATTTGTATTTTTGCAGAAAATTCAGAATTAGGAAGACAGGAAATTTAAGCTAGAGAAATTCGGAGCCACTGAAAATCTATTTTGCACATCTCTAAATTAAATTTTATTAATCAAAGATATAATAAGCTATTTTTCTGTGGAGAGAATTTCTTGACTGTTCCCGTGGAAAATGGAAATTGAAATTTTATGTAAATTTTAAAAGTGAATGTAATGATGGAAATAGCGAATAATACCCGAAATGATCAATCCAGTCCTTCCCTTCTAAGTAGATATTTATGGTTTGCTCATATGCAAGGAGCCATTGGAAAGGCAATTAAAAATAGTATTTAAGATCACGAGATTTATAATTAGAAATGTAGCACATGGTTGCATATCCACTAAGAATTTAATGACGGACTCAGGCACAATTTATCCAAAAAGAGAGAAACCTCTGAAAAGAGAATACAAAGACCTTTTGCCAATTTTTAAAATAATTATAACGTCTTGGTAAACACAAGAATAGGTTACACTGAGTATTTTAATGAATAATTTTGAGCAGTGTCTGATGTTTGTTTTGCTCGTAATTTATTTCCTTTATTCCTGACAATATTTTATTATGTAGTTCCTTTTCGAAAATATTCTCCAAAGTATTAACATAATTATTAATTTCTCGTTTTTGATTTCCAGTCGATCTTTTAGTCTTTTTGCTCCTTTAGTCGCAAACTTATTGGCGATATCATTTAATTTTATAAAGGCGGGCTTGCAGTTCTTAATACATAGTTTTGTGTCTTAAACATATAACTTAATATTATTTAATCACTGTGTAGGTCACTTGAGTCTTTAAACAGTCTGGACTAACTTTTTATAATATTCTTCAACAATTACTTTATCTGCTTCAAGTGTACTTGCTCTATATTTACAATTACCAAATTTTGTGATTGTGGCATTATAATAATGAATAATCAAACAAATTAAATAAATATTAATTATTCAGGTATTTTTTCTCGCACAAAGCGAATTTCAACGCAGAGATCTCGAAATTCAAAATAGTACGATCCAAAAAATAAAAATGTAAGCGGCAGCATCATCCATTCAAAAAATGAACTTACAGGATAAAAATTCTATTTTTATAAAAAAACATTACTCTATTGTCGAAGCTGTTCGATAAAATATAAAAGATGACAACTAGACGTTAAAACTTACATCACATACACATTGCAAAAGAAATAACATTAAGAATTGCCAAAATCGACTCGAATATAATCGCCTGCCTAGTTTTGAATTGTGGGTAAAGCATTTTAGCGACCTTAACCAGCATACAAATCCCGATTGTATTCCCAAAAAACCCAATGAATGCTCCGAATAAGTGTACCTTTCGAAGTGGGTCAAACTAATTGAATTCCCAATGAAAATTAAAAACCTGGAAATTGATTGGAATTAGAATTGCAAAAGCCGATATAAATTCATTAAGGAATAATATATTATTCAATAATTGGGGTTTTTGAAGGATTTCCAGCTTCTGTCGATTATAGATTAATATTATATATGCAATAACCAATGCTATATATATTAAATATAATACAAACCGTGAAGAAACGAAATTGTAAAAAATAATGAAAAAAATGAACTTTGTGGCCGATTGTTAGCCATGTCACTGAATATTTGTTCGTATTTAATGCTACCTGATATAGGGGATGAGATAAGTGAAATTTAGTGGTTTATGATTGTTCCATATTGATAAAAGAAATGAACTTTCCAGTGTAATGTTATCCATGTTACTGAACATTTCTCGTTATTGTATAGTACCTGAAACTGGGGGTGATATCGGCATAGTCTAGTGATCTATTATTGCTCCATATTAAAATTGTCCCAATGACTCCAATTGTACCCCATATTAAATAAGTAATGATGATTATATGAAAATAGCGAAAATACATAGTTATTATTTATACTATTTAATTTAAATCATTCATATACAAATAAAATAACAAAAAATTAACAGAAAATATTAAAATTATCAAGTCCAAAACTTTTTTCATATACATGAATTGACCCAGATATTTTTAAAATTTAATATGCAAATTTTTTTAATTTAAAAAAAGAATCCGGAAAAGTACTAAGACTTTTGAAAATCATTTTTTTGGATTTCTTTAGTATAAATCTATATCACTCTTAATTTTACCTAATATTTTTTTCTATCGTTTCAAGTTTTTCTGAAAAGTGAATAAACTTTGATACCAATAAATCCTTACATATCAATTCTAAAGTTGCATTTCTAACTTAGCTGCGTTAAATTCAAACAGGAATAACTTTAAATTGCTCAGTTTAGCACATAGAAGATTTTATATAAACGATAGACTTGTATTTTCTTTTCTAAAATCCTGAAACTTATATTCAAGCATTTTCATTGTAAGACTATGTTTGAAAGATTCTCGCATATACCAAAAACATTTTTAAAATAAGTTTTACTGACGTTAGACACAATAATGCCAAAAGTTCTTGCCAATGGAACCCTCCAACAAACAAACAAAAAGATCAAAATATAACATAAAAAAATACTTGTGTAATGTCATTTATATCACATGATTTATCTATCGTTATTTAAATCAAATTAGCCAATTTAATGTCAGTAATTTATTAAATAACTACATTCGAAGACATCTTAAAAATCATGCCAGCTACAATTTTTGCCGATAAAGGTATATTAATTATCTTAATCACGATTTCTGTCTTAATTTAAAAATAGTGAAATAGTTCTTCACATGTTTTAATAAAACATGACTTGATATATTCACCATCGGTAAATGGGTTTCCCCTTTATCGATTTGTCACTTATTTAAAAGTTCTTCCACAGCTTTCATTCGTGACAAGGCCAGCCTAAAGAGCCATAAGGCCAGCTTTTGCCAATAAGAGCTCAACAGTAGACAATTCCCCAGCTGACTGAACGTCAATCGTTCATTTTAATTTTTTAATAAATTTAATTAAATAATATTTTTGTAAAACTAAATCAAATAAAATCATGCTTTTACAATAGGCTACGTGGTGTATTTTAAAAATATGAATTGCGACAATGAAATATTATACAAAATAAAACAATCAATCTATCAACTTTTCCAACACTGGAATATATTTCAGGCATAGAAATAAATATATAATCGAAAGGCCGCAAAAAATGAAAATGATTGTGACAATAAATTGACCATTTTTATAAATGAAATGACCGATCAACTAATTAAAGGTTTTTTGACATTTTTTTAACTTTAAGATCCACTTTCAGAGGATGAAGTCAAAGATGACATTTGTGACTTCTTTTATGACTCATTGGGCCTTATTATAGAGGAAGACGACATTTCGATTCGTTATGTAAATAAATTTTAAATCTATTTAAATTAGGTTGCTCATGTTGTGGTTAATTTGTTTAATTTAAGGACGAATTGGCAACAGCTGAATATTGAACTAAACAAAATTTCTGATTTGTCTTGTGATTTAAATTATGGAATTATTCCAATGGAGATGGAGGAATGTAATAAAAAGATTGAAAATGATCGTGAATTGTATAAACAAGTTGATGAGGAAGAATCCGGTTGGACAACAGTGAACCACAAGAAATCAAGGAATAAATAATATTTATTTCTTTTAAATGTTTTTTAATTTAATATAATAGTTTTTTAAGAATAATTATAAAAAATAATAAAGTAAATATCTATAACTCGTTTTTTATATGTTAATCATTGATTTTTAAAAATAATTAAGAATATGATTTATTTTTGTATTAAAAATTATATAATATATATAATATTAATTAATAAATAAAAATATTAAATAAATTATTAAAATAAATTAAGCACGTGAAGTGTTGTATATCACATAATGGACCTGGAGCACGAAAACATGGTATAAAATCTAAAATAAAACCTATTTAAGACAGAAGAACCAAACCTTAAGGCCAACGTTTAAAATCCAAAAAATGGCCTTTATTACTCAAAGTAATCCCCACTAAATTCAATTTAAAAAGAACTACGAAAAACTAAATGTACGAACCAATCACTACGTACCTCTCCCATACGGAGTTTCCTTTAAACAGACCAATTGATCAATATATAAGGCATTTTAATATATTATACTATAAAAATAGATCTGGATTTATTAATTTGGATAAACCTGCAAATCCGTCCTCCCATGAAGTAGTGGCGTGGGTAAAGAGAATTCTCAGAGTGAATAAAACAGGCCATTCTGGCACATTAGACCCAAAGGTTACAAATAAGACATTTTTAGCCCATTTAGGTCACTGGATGTCTTATTGTGTGTATAGAAAATGCCACAAGATTAGTCAAATCGCAACAAACAGCCGGAAAAGAGTATGTCTGTGTCATGAGCTTACATAAAGCCATAAAAAATATCACGGAAATTCAAAATGTTTTTTTTATTAATATTTTTAGTCACTTTCTTATTTTCGTGGGTCAATTTTCAAAAACCTCCAGCGATTGCAGCAGTGAAGAGACAGTTGCGAGTCCGAACAATTTTTGAGTCAAAATTATTAGAATTCCACAAGGATAAAAACATTGGTAAATATAATTTTTATTATATAGCACTTTTTTCTGTAAAATGTGAGGCAGGGACATATATCCGTACACTTTGTGAGCATATTGGAGTACATCTTGGAGTAGGGGCAGAAATGACTGAACTAAGAAGAGTCCAATCAGGAAAAATTACCGAATATGTATATTACTAGTCAAAACATATTTTAAGGACAATTTAGTGACTCTTCATGACGTCTTGGACGCCCAGTGGTATTACGACAATAAAAATAACGAAACATACCTCAGACATGTGATCAAACCAATGGAAGGCTTATTATTATCCTACAAACGTATTTTTATCAAAGATTCAGCTGTATGTTCAAAAAATGACAAAATAGGTCAATGCTGTGTGCTATGGGGCAATGGTCCTCGCCCCTGGAGTACTGAGATATGATGAAGGAATCACCTTGGATAGTGTGGTTGTAATAGTTACTACGAAAGGAGAAGCGGTTGCCTTGGGGGTAGCCAAAATGGAGTCTGCGGACATTGGGATGTGTAGTCATGGAGTAGTGGCTAAGCTTAAGAGGGTTTTAATGGAAAGAGATACATATCCACGTCGTTGGGGACTTGGTGATGTGGTAGGTCTATTTATGGCGGGAAATTGTGTTTTAGTCTAAATTGAAGAAACATTTGATAGAGAATGGAATGTTGCTTCAATATGGACGTAGAAATGAGACAACCCCACAAGAGTGGATTGACCAGTACGATTTGATGTCTAATTTAGTCAATATCGACAATTGAGGTTTAAATTGAACTTGGCGATACCTTCTCCATGGGAGGTGTCTCCAATGGTGGCCGGGAAGGGGACTAAGAGAAAGAAGCTGATGGAATCTGCTGAATTTGTCCCCATTGTGACTGATGATGCAGCCAATGTCGAGACTGTGGTTGTAAAAAGGAAGAAGACGGTTAATCAGTCTATGTCTGGTTGTGATGGAAATGTGGTCGAGACGTCTTTTGTAAGGAAAGAGAAAAAAAAGTTATTTTATTTGTTATTTTGTAGAAAAAATAGGGATGACATTAATTAGATATGATTTTGTTTTTATTATGATTTTTACAGTTTTTTGTTATATTTTTGTAGTATGCAGGTCTAGTAGTAATTTAGCAAGTCAATTGCAGGTCAGTCAAGTCTGAGATAGTTGGTTATTTAACTGTTACTGATTTATAAATGTGGTACATTTACAAGTAAAAAGTCGGGTTAACTTACTATGGAGTGAGTTATGTATTATGAACCCAAGCAGGTTTGGTTGTGCAGTGTAGTTCAAAATATTTGAGAATTTTGTGTAAAAGTATCAAAAATATATCAAATACGTTACGATCTGGCGATCTTATTACTAAAAACTCAATTAAATAGCCACTTTTAAGACGGGCGAACGTTGAAAATAGAAATTCATTTTAAAACAAATGTTCGGGTACGTCAAATGCCGAACTCAATACAATAATTTGCTCCAATGAGTGCAAATTTAACTTATATCAGAGTGATGGACACAGATATATACGCTATTATCCCGAAGAAAGTTATAATTTAAATAACATTCTTCCTACTGTGAAACACGGTGGTGGAAACATAATGCTACCGTCCAAAGGCGTTGGTAGAATCGTTTTTATCGATGAAAAATAAATGCTGCTTATTATAAACAAATTTTGGCACAAAGCATACGGCCAAGATTGTTTGCGAATGGATACGCGAAAAAATATCAAAACACTTGAATGCCCTTCTCAAAACACTGATTTAAATCTAATAGAGCACAAATTTCGAAGGTTGGACTACTGAAGAAATCCCAAACCAAAGCCGAAACAACGAATTTGGACAACGAATCCGTTCGCATTGGTTTGTGTCTACGCCTTGGGATCGAAATTTGCCAGTCACATCAGTACAGATGCGGAAAAGTCATTGACAGGAGAGGGCTACACCCCCTTTCTTGTCGCCTCAGTGCCGGCAGAATACCCAGACATGCCGCCTTGAATGATATTGTTAAGCGCGCGCTCAACGCCGCTGGATTCCCTTCGGTCCTGGAGCCGGTTGGGTTAGACCGTGGTGACGAAAAACGTCCCGATGGGTCCACGCTATTCCCGTTCAAAGGGGGACTCGCTTTCGTTTGGGACGTCACCTGTGTCGACTCGTTTTCCTCGTCATCTCTCATCGACTCTGCCTACCGCCCTAGCTCAGCCTCCGCACATGCCGAAACGAAAAAAATCGCAAAGTAATCCTCATTGAAAAACACCTGCATTTTCGTCCCCCTGGCTTTCGAGTAGAGTGGGATAATCGCCCCAAAAGCCCTGAGGTTCCTTTCGGAGATCGGCTTGATGATCTCGAGGAAGAGTCACGATAGACGTGATTTTAGCTGGCTTTTTCAGCTCATTTCGCTTGCGATATTGTACGGAAACTGCCTGTCTATTTGCTCGTCCTCTCAATCAAATAATTAACGTGGATGAATTAGAATTTAATTTTATAACAATAATTGATTAACTTGTTAAAAATGGCCGAAATAATAAGCATCTGGAACTTTATAAATTATATCAAAGTTTCCATACCCGTTTAACAAAAGTATATGTTTGAAAATGGAAGACATTAAGTTTTTTGAATTTTTTTTAAATCATCGTTATCACTAATAAAAAAACAAATAGTCAATTTTGAAATATTTTTCGTGTTTTTTTTTAAAAATAGATATTGTTAATTTTTACAATTATTTATACGAATACGTAAAACTACAGTGCTGGTAGAAAAAAACCGGTTTTGCAGTTACAGTCTAACCTCTTTTTGGGGCACCTAGTGCCCCAAAAACAGGGGTTCCCCCAGATAGAGGGGTTTTCTAATATTAACGAAAAAAACTAACGTTTTGTTAATTTAAAACCAAAAGATGTTTATTCTTAATTTCATTTAACAATTTTAGTCTTTACTTGTCGGGAAATGATCCGTTATTTTCGCTCCGAATTGGTACTTTTGAATTAATCGATCCATTGTCAAATTAATCGATCCAAAACGACCTTGTCGGAAATGAATTATCGGGTTCTCTGAGCCCTCAGAACCTTCACATCCATCAAAATTAACATCCATCAAAACAACAGAAACACGTTATTATTTGTTATTATAAAATAAAATACAAAATTATAACTAAAAAATATAATAAAATTAAATGCCCCATAACGGGGGTTATCTTATAAAGAATAAACAGAAAAACTCCTAATAGAAATTCAAATTGCCCCAAAACCCGAGGGTGCCCCAAAATCCGAGGGTGCCCCACGTCCGGGGTCGCCCCAATAAGGGGTTGCACTGTACTAACTTTTTTTGGTTGGTTGTCAACGCAGATTAATGACAGGGAGCCAAATCTTGTTGAAAAGTGAACTGATTTAGTCCCATTTTCGCTCCGAAACAAACAAATTATTCGTTATTACATTTATATATTTAGCGGAATTGAGTGTTCCATCAACAAACACTAAATTGCCCATTCCTTGATAGGAGATACACCCCCAAACCATAACACTACCTCCACCAAATTTTACTGTAGGCGTTATAGGGCTCAATTCATAACATGAACTTTTTTTTGATAATAGTATTGCCTTTTTTTAGTATGAAAAATCTGAAAAGATGCTTCATCAGAGAAAATAATAGTTTTCCATGCGTCATTCTTCATCCGAATAAATATTTTTGACAATTCATATCTTTTTATTACTTAATCAGTCCATTTACTAGTCTCTTTGCATTTTCTAATACTTGGTCAGATATTTTGTTGGGGACGATTCGATTCGGGGGAAAAGGTCACCTGAGACCGCAGACTTCCGTGTTTTGGAAGCTAAATTGTCTTGTCCTACGATATATGTACTCAACACAACTGTAAACTGTTCACGTTATGTTGTAGTGAAGCTATCTCACTCTTCAGTCTTGTTTTTTAGAATTGATTTCATTTTTGTCATAAATGTTCAGTTTTTGGTCAATTTGGACTATTTCATCCCTCATTTGCTCCAATTCGACATTCTTCTTGTCAATCTCCCTTTCAGTCGGAGTCGAGTCATCCTCCGTGCTCTTCATGTCCTCACTACTCTTCTTCAACCGGGACCGAATGTGGATTGACCTACCAATCATCACTGCCACAATACTCCAGCTCTGTCTGTCTAATCTGAGTCTCCAACACTGACACCCCACGCTTTGCGTCTACCCATTACTATCACCCACTACCAATCAACTGCTGCTGAAGAGTGTTCCTCTTTCCATCCACGGAAACGGAAATACCAGTGGACAGTGCATTATAGTAGGACTCTGATTCCAATAGTCGCTTAGCCGCCAAATCAGTCTCCTCTTGCAGGCTGGCAATCTTCTTCTCTGATCTACCCGAATCAACCTCCGTTCTGCAAACGATTTTGTCTCCTAAACATATTGATTACGTAATAACATCGTCTTTCTGTCTGATCAGTTTTTTTAGTTTGTTTTCCTCGGATATAACCTGCTCTTTCTTGGCGTTTTGTTGAGCCGATAGTTTAGTTTGCACTAACATTTTCTCGTCCAGTTCTGCTTGCAGTTTCGCTACTCGATTGTCAATTTCGTCCTAAAATTGCCAGCAAAAAACCAACATTATCATTTCCCGCGCTTTTTCTTGTAATTTCTCTCTCAATTTGACCACATTCCTTCTCAATCTCACCCAACCGGCGTTTATTCTCACTCAACTTTGTTTCAATTTCTGATATCTTTTCTTTATATTCTTCCACTTCGTTCTAAATATGAAAAAAGTGTAAATACCTGTGCAGAGGAATACATGAGGGCCACACTGATCATTCGAAAGCCGTCAATCTCCCTCGAAATTTGCTGATATTCCGAATAACAAATTACTTGTCTGGTGACTACAATGTCGACGTACTTCTCGTAGCCTGCTGGACTGTCCTTTTTGTTGTGTTGTCGAATGTTACACAAACAGAGGCCTTGTTTATTCCAGCGTGGCCGGACTTGTAGACGAGTTCGTGCATGTTGTTGACTCGTACTTGGGAGAGAATGGTGATTCCGAGTAGAAAACAAATGGAATCGAGAATGTTCGACTTTCCACTACCATTGAGGCCGGTTATAGCATTGAATTGGCTGTCAAAGTCTTTTATCTCGGTACGACGTGGATATGACTTGAAGCCGTCAATTACAATTGACTTAATGTACATACCACAAGTAAAATTAAATTCGTTGTGCGCTATTTATTAATCCGTCTGGGCGTTTGCCGTCACTACGGTCCAATCCGACAGGCTCAAGTTGTGACGGAAAGCCTGCAGCCTTGAGGGGTCTAAACACGACGTCATTTAACGAGGCGTGGCGGGGACATCGACCAGCACTCCTGCGACACGAAAGAGGGTGGAGCCCTTTAGCGTCGACTTTGGCTCCACATCGGCATCGGTGGATGCTGCATATGTCGAGGCCAAGCCGAAGGGAGATCCCGATCCTCAGGCAGTCGTCATCCAAAAAGGTTCCTGTTGATGTAGATGGGTAGGCGCCGAGCCATGAGCCGCTGTGAGGATGTGCGGCCGAGATTAGGCACGCTAGCCGGTGTTGGTCTAGCTCTGGTTTCATCTTCGAAGACGAGTCGGCGGCCCAGATTTCATCTCAAGAATGACCATATAAGAAAAGTCTGTCAAGAGTACAAAATTGTTCAAATTCATAGATGCCCCAACAATCCACAGAGTCAGTGGATAGTTGAAAGATTTAATCAGACAATCACAAGGAGTTTATCAAAATTGATGGGTTCGGATGATAAAAATGAGTGGATAAAACACATTCGAAAAGCTGTATTTTGTACAATCAGAGAGTCTAACAAAATTGTCTAACAATTTTGTCAAAGTCACAAATAGTGATGGGTCTATTAAGAAAGTTCATTAAAGGCGACTAAAAAAATTCAAGACGACTTAAATAATGGTTAATTATCATGTATTAATTGTCAATAATTGACCTTAGCTAACTTTCGAAACATACCGTTCCTTCACCCCTGAAGACCTCTTCCCCTTCCCTGGACCGCCTCACTTGTCTCCGCCTATTGGGATTCGGGATCTCTGGGAGCGCCCGATCTTCGCGTCTCGCTACCTGATTACAGCCGGCTTCCTACATGTTAGTGAAGCCGGGGTAACATAACTAACTAACTAACCTTAACTAACTTTGATGTAATAGATTATTTTTATCTTTGACAATCATTGATAGATCGATCTCAGCGCTCGCGACATATTTAAAGGAATAATGACGTTGACGGATATTTGTAATATATTTAATACAAAAAATAATATTTAAGCAGATTAATTTAATGCATTCTAAATGAGTTTCCCTTCGTTCAACCTACATCCAGAATACACAATCCAAGTTGAAAGGTTCTTCCTCATTTTTTGGTCAATAATCGGCCTCCCAGGCAATTTATGTCTAATAATTACATTTTGGAATACACATTTAGCTTGCAAAATAAATGTGGGCGGATTACTTTGCTCAATTTGCCTCTCCAATGCTCATTTTGTGCTTTACTTGTGAATTATATATATCTTTGAAACATCCATTAAAACGAAATAAATATTGTGTGACATGGTTTGCGTGACACCTATGGGCCGCGTGATACCTGACGTGACCTTGAAGCTTAACTTAATGTCAATATTGTAATTAATATTAAACTTCAAAGAATAATAACTTGTTAATAACTTACGTGGAAACTGTTTCTCCATCTACGAGGCGGGGAAGTCCTCTTGTTAACTCTCTTTTCTCTCTGTTTTCGTTTACAGTTATTATTGATTAAAAAAAAAAAAAAAAAAACTTGTTAATTATTTTTTAAGTCTGGACATTGGCACAATCAAAATTTCGCTCATCGAATTTTCTATCTGCATTTTCTAATTTTTCCAGCCACTTTTTGTTATCATTGTCGATCATTTTTGCCATTTTTCTTGTAATTGACTGGTTGAAGCGTTCGACAATCCCTTGTGAGCGGGGATTGTTTGGCCTTCCGTGAATTCGATATTGAATTCCTCACATAGATTGGTCATTTCACGATTCTTGAATTCAGTCCCATTATCGGACTGAAGAAATTGACACGGACCATTTAAGAAAAATAATGATCTGTGGTTTTCACAAACTTCATTTGAGGACTTAGTGTAGAGCGGCCTTGCAAATGCAAATCTATAAAAATTGTTAAAAAAACTAACCTGCTATATACGTCAATGACCGTTAAAATCCATTTAAAATTTTTATTTATAGTAGAAAAACTTTTCAGATCTATAAGATCTATCTGAAATCTTTCATTTGGGCAAGATGCAAAGACATGGTTATTTATATCTCCAATCTAGGATTTAAAAAAGTTAAAACTTTTAAGGGTCGCGCAAATTTACAAATTTCACAGTTTCGAATGACTTTTCGAATAATCTCATTTTTAACTGTGAAATATCGTCGTCGACATTCATATTCAATTTTGTTAACTCCTCCATGCGAGAAGTCATGCAAACTTTTAGCAACGATCTCCATTTCGGGTTCATTGTCTAGACAAATCACTAGCTTGTGATCTGAATTCGGACATTTAAGATACAATCTATACATTTACAATTTGTATGATACCTTTCATTAATTACAGTAAAATTTTCAATTTTCTTAACTAGTCTATATTTTTTTTGCTTTGTAAGATGTTCAGGAAATTTATCCTGTAAAGCATCTTTTAAAATTTGATATTCCAAACTATTCTTTACATAACCTTTGTACGCGGACATTGCTGCAAAATATACTTGCACGCTAGAAATAACTCAAGAAATTTAGGTTTTCCACCAAAAAAATTAATTTCTGATAATTAAATTCCTACAAATATAATTTTTGTCAAAATGAGAGAGTCTTTAGCTAATTTAGTAAATTATTAAATGATAAGAATGAGTCGCGGTCTAATTAAAAAATTTATAATTTAATGAGTCGCGGGTCGCTCCTGGATCTATTGTCACAACCGCGGAATGCAAAAAGATGCGGAAGTACTCCTCACTTACGGAGAAGTTCCAATTCCTTCCATTCGCGGTTGAGACTTCCGGTTCCTTGGGCAGTAAGGCAATCAGCTTCGTTCAGGAGATCGGGTCCCGCATGTCTGCCATCACAGGCGACGCCCGCGAATCGAGATGGTTTTTCGAGCGGATGTCCTTTGCGATAGTACGCTCTAACTCTTTCTCGATCGCGTCGGCTTCCCGCCCTTGAAGCTTTTAATTAATTAACTTGTAGTTATTGGTTATTTTTATTTAAAAAAAAATTAATCCCATCAATGTCATAATTGCACATTTCAAGGTCACGTCAGGTATCACGCGGCCCATTGGTATCGCGCAGCCCATGTCACATATTGCAACCCGAAAATCTCCAGAATTATACTTGGGTGTGTTCTTGTGGTGTCGCTTATGCTATGTGTGCCATACGTGATTTTTTATCACTCATTTAAAATGCCTATTGGCGGCTATTTGTGTATTTCTACGAAAATTGAGGGATTTGAAAAAATTGAGAAATATTATATGGGAATAGTTCATATATTTATGGTATTACTGATTCCGTTTGTAGTCATCAGTATAAATATTTCTCTTATAATATTTTATAATAAAATTAATTGTATTAACAAATCAAGTCGGTTAACCGTCAGTTTAACCATTCGTCAGTTTAATAAGTTGATGTCCCTCCACGTCCAGATCCAATTTTTCGCGTAGAGGTGCTTTCTTTGGAAAATTTTCTTGTCACAAATCCCACGGTTGATCTGAGAATTTCAGTATTTTTAGATATCTCTTCAATTGTTTTTCCTGAAGAGTAATATCCAATCATTACTCCTTTTGTAAAATCAGATAAATGGATTTTTGAATTACGCTTCATTTATACGAGATCAGATCAAAAACAACAAAAATCCAATTTTTTTTTGTCCGGCAAATTTTAAATTCTGCTTTAAAATTAAATTCTAAAAGCCAAAAATAATTTTACAAATTAAAAAAATAATTCTAATTTTACCAAGAATGATGTAAGAAAATTAAATTATAATTTATTTTAAAAAAAAGTCGATTTATTACAAATCCAATTTTTTTGTCAGGCATGTAAGTTCCAATTATCTTTCTACAGACACTCTTACTAGTTAAATGTTTTATTTCATTCCTCAACGTGTTAGAAGATTTTTTTGGATCGCACTCTATAAGATGTAATAGAATTTCAATGTCTGTTTTCTGAAGCTTTTTAAGACGTCCGAACCAGGAATCCTATCAGCAGTCCCATATTTTTTGGATCTTTCCTTTAATTTTTGCATTTAACATTTGCTTATAAAACTCAAAATTCAATAACTAAAATATCACTCAATAAAGCAAACCGGTTTTTTATTCACACGCAAAAATTTAAATCTTCAAAATTTTAAACGATTAATGAAACTTTTTATAAATAAAAAAAATTATAAATCTAATCAACTCCAAAGAGTTCAATTCAGTTGGAAAATTGAATGCTATCCGTCAAAAAAAGTTAGTAACTCCAAAACCGGTTTTTTTCTACCAGCACTGTATAACAGATTGCATTATTTATAAATAGTCACTTTTTTCTGCTTTAAGTGTATTTTTACTCTATTGGAGACACCATGAAGATTTTAATTGAAACAAATAATAACAATTAAGTGGCATTCCATATGTGAAGACCATTTATTACACTGAATGACTCTTTTTAACATATGATAATTTACATTTAATTTATCAATTTATTTTAGCAAAATTTTTATGGGAAAGATAAGTCCTCTCAATCAGAATTGCTCATAACGTTTTCAGTTTGTGATACTTATTGAGACAAAATGAATTATTGAACGTATAAAATATATTTGATGTTTTGATAACACTTTATTGGTGAAAACGTCACAAGAAAGAGTATCCGAATTGTCATAACTGGTGTTACTGATAAAAGTGTCGACTATAAACTTTATTTGTACAAATGTCCGTACATAATTGTTTAAGAAATTAAATATTGGTGTAATCTCATGAATAATTCTTCCATAACTATTAATAAATTATTTTGATAATTCGATTTGTTATTTATTTTATCTTTATAATTTATTATTATTGATTTAAATTGGTCAACTTTAAATTAAATTTTGTAGATTAATTCAAAATGATCAAAAAATTGAACCAAAAAAACCGAACTCCAAAAATCATGAAAATGAACATCCAGAACACAAAATCATGCTTATCTAGCTTGTGATTTTAGGTCCGCGAAGAATCTAACAAATCTGCTTTCAAACCAGATGAGTAAGAATATTTTAATCAATTTAGTCATCCGGATCACAAAAGCTTTAAATGTTGAAACAAACACTCTAAAAGTTCGAGTTTTCTAGTTATCAATTTCTCTTTAACCCATTTATTGTTTTGGTTTTAATATATAAGGGCCAAATTGCTTAAGGGTCAAATTGACAAGAAAGAGTATATTTCCGGGCCGCACAAAAAAGATTTTATTTATTAAAGAAAAAAGGCTTTATTACGTAATAAGAGAATCAATGTGAGACTTGATTTTGTTTGGCGTCTAATATTTTATCAAATCGAAGAGTGAAGTTCAGATGGAGCAGAGACACATGTCTTCGTTTGGATTGTCTTCTTTTGGATTAGTTAGTTTCCTAATAACATGTTCTCTTTCTGTCTTGATCTTATGTGGCTGGCCCAAGCGAGATGTCAACATTTCGTTCTCATCTTGCGGCAGGGCTTGTTGTTGTTAAGAGTGAGTTCGAATACGATGTACGTTAAATTAAATGTTCACCAGTCAATTGATTTCAATACTTACTTTTTATTCCCGTAAGTTTACTGAAAAGAGGTTCACATGAATACTTTGACTAATGCATTTTTTGAGCATTATCAACCAAGTTCGGATATTTTCATTGTGAATTGCAAAAAAATTTCCTCCATTCAGAGTAAAATTCAGAGTAAAAATCAAGAATTTTTCTACTTTTTTTAACACATTTTCAAGACAGAACAAGCAATTTTAATTGAAATTTAATACAAAAAATATTTCATTCAAATCACCAAAAGACCGTGTTTAGCTATGTAAACATCCACAAAGCTTTTGACTCGAAGGACGGAAATCCACGTCTCGATTCCTGCCAAACGGAGTACCACAAGAATCCCTTTTATCCCGACCCTTTTCAACCTTTTTCTGAAGATCTTCCGCCCTTCCTCGACAATTTATCTATTAACCCACAAGCTTGCTTAGCAAACCCAGCACAAACAGTCATATAACTAATCGAATGAAGAAACCAAGGAAGAAGGAACTGTCTGTGCCGATCAGCATTAGCCTCCAAATCTTCAATACAGCTTTCCGGATCCAAAGAGAGGTGGGGAATATCTGGTTCGCCAAGTTTCCATTTGTCACCTTCCTACCGTCGCTCACCGCACATCATTTGTTTTCGAAAGGGTTTTACATAATGGAGATTTTTTCATTGGTAATGTTATTCTTAGTAATGTGATCATGTGACCTCCCTCGACAATAATGATGTTGTCGTTTCATATAGGGTGACATCGTAATGGCCTTATGGGATCAGGACATCCAAAAGGCCTCTAAAAAACTCCAAACTAACTTGGATCGGCTCGTCTCAAGATTTTAGACATACAATGAAAACCAGAATTAAATACTCAAGTTCTTCACGTGTGTGCATCCAATCGACCTGATTTCTACCTCATATGGGGGTCGGTCACTAAGATCATCAAGCGAGGATAAGGTCCCTAGTTGAGTGCATCTAGATCCGTGACTTTTGATCGGTTTTACCGTGGTCTTGATGTTTTATTAATAATAACTTCTTTTAACACGTTTTCCAGACAGCAAAAACAATGATAATTAAAATTTAATATAAAAAAATATTTAATTCAAAAACAATAATTAAAATATGTAAAAATTTTGTTACATCAAAAGTTTATTATACAAACAGACAGAAAGAAGAAACAGTTAAAATCCGCCTGCATTATGCAAAACATGTAATATTTTTTATAATTTTAAGCGGCCCGCACAAAAATCATGGAGGCCTGCATCCGGCCAGCTGGGTCATGTTGAGAATCCCTGATCTAAATTGTTTCAATTTTTGAATTCATATTTATTGGCAATGCAGTGACTTTTCTAAAAATATTGTCAATGTTAGATTTATTTCTTAACCAATTATTAACATCCTCATTTAATGATTTTTTCTTCAGTAAAAAATAAGTTTCGGAATTCTGTGAATATTTAATACGTATTTTTACAGTTGAAAGTGTTTTTCAGTGGAAATTTTCCAGAAAATTAGATGTTATATAACATTGTTTTGAAAAGACAATAGAGTAGAATATGGGCAAATGTATTAGTCTCGACTAAACATATAAAGGTGAATAGCTATAATTTTTAAGATTTTTTGTTAATTTTTTATACACATTGAAATCTCAATTTTTGAATAATATTTTATTTCTTAATGAATTTTTGTGCACTTTTGGAATTTTAATTCCCGTCAATTTTCAGGTTTTTTTATTTTCATTTAAAATTTTAATAGTTATACAGTGCGACCTCGAATTGGGGAAAACCAAGTAGCGGGGAAACCCTCTTTTTTGGGGAAAACTTTGCTTTTGGGGGAATATTTTTGCCATCTTTATAAAATACGATGATTTTTAATGAAATAAACCCCCTACCGGGGAAAAATTTTATATTCTAATAAACGATTCATTAATATATTTGTATAATTTTTGATTTATTATTATTTATTGTAACCTGTTTTTCCAAATTTGTAATCAGTAATTTTAAAATTTATTTAACCTGGTAACTTAGTTAGTTAGCTAATTAACCTGGTAAAAAATTGAAATTATCAATTTTTAAAGTTATTTTATAAATTTTAGAAAGCCAATGCCTAGAAAACTAAATCAAAGTGAAAAGATCAGAATTTGCAAGGATATACAGTCGGGTCATAAGGACAAAATGATTTGTGAAGGATTTAACATCTCTAAAGGAATGCTATACCGACTAAAAAAGAAAAGGGAAGGAATCTTAGCTCAAGGTTTCTCAACATCCGAAGAAAAAAGTCTGTGTTTATTGAAGATAGAAATCAAATCTTTTTATATTGACTGACATGTGAATTTGTCCTACTGACGCTGGATAGATGCAGAATCGGACAGCCTCGAGCCAAACCGAGCTTCCCACCGGCCACAAGCAGCAAAATAATCTTCAGACAATTTCCATTCAGGAAGGTTTCTTGAACGATGTCTGAAAGAATACGTAAACCAGAGTGAGTTGATAAAAAAGCAGGAAAGGCCAGATCGGAATAGGATCTCATGCCAAGGACGCCCCAGCGCTGAGGTAGGGATGTATGAGTCCAGGCCGAATCTTCGAAGGCTAGATTGCAAGATGAGTTCCTATCGAACTATAAAATATTGTCAAAATCGGAAAGAAAATCACCTCTGTGCAAACAGGGTGGGCATCTTAATGTGTATAGGATCTTAGGGGCGGAAAAGTGGTTTCGTGGGAGGAAAAGACCCACATGATGTTTGTCCCTGTTTTTAACATAATAGAGGTTTGGACAATCATCGTAATGGGGATGTGATATATTGTACATTAATATTTCGACCACAACCGAGGATAGGAGAGATCCCTGAGGGAATTCATTTTGTAGAAAAAGACTTTTAATTTTATGCAAAAAAAACAAAACACTCGATTAAAATTAACTGATTTTTTATTAAAAAATACGATGTGCCAACACAAATTCGGACGGTAATATACTCCTCAGATTATCGGAGAACTGCGGTTTTAGTGTTTTGACCTCACGAGAACCAAACCACTTCTCTTGTTATGGAGAGGATTGTATTGGAGTTTTCCTCGTATCGGCAGATCTTGTTCATCAATGCAGCATACCAAGGATTGAGATAAACATTGGTAGTGATCACCTACCTCAATCCTTGTGTATGCGAACATCATCTACGATATGCGAAGATCTGTTTATCGGATACGATACGTCTCGGACAATCTGGTCGGACCTTGAGGTATCAATGAAAAAGCATTTGACACCGTATCCAATACAAAACATCTCTTCGAATATACAAATTGAAAAACTTGATAAAATTCTCAGAGAAGCTATACTGGACTTTCTCCGAAAATCTTCAATCAGGAAATACATCATGTCAAATACTAACAGAAAAACCCGGATTGACGAATCTTTGGGAAAACTTATAAAATGGAAGGGAAACCTTGAAAAGAAGCTAAGACGATGCAGTGACCCCATAGATCGTATTCGTCTTCGGGATAAGATTCGTACCGTGAAAATAGAGATAAATGATGTCGCAAAAAAACATTCAGACCTTGCTTGGAAGAGTCAATGCTCGAAACTGAATAAGAAAAACCCTCATTTTTGGAAGGTTTTCAACAGACTGAGTAATATGGAGAACAAAGGAGAAGAGATCCGACTAAAAACAACTGAAGGAATAGATATCCCGCTCGATGAAGTTCCCTCACATCTGCGAAGTCAACTGGCAAAAGTTCAAGAGGTGGATCCGATCGACATGGTTCCGAAAGAAGTTATATGTGAGGCTCAGAGAAGTCTAAGAGCTAATTTGAGTCATACGGGACCACTGTGCAGAGACATAACGTTGGAAGAAACGTATGCCGCAATTATGAGCTGCAAGAATAATGCACCCGGCCATGACTACATTCCAATTTCTGTATTCAAACATGCTCCAAATATTCTCCTACGATACTTGACCGCACTATACAATGCAAGCTGGAGACTTGGATACGTACCGGACTCTTGGAAAAAGTCAATCGTACGTATGATTCCAAAGCCTGGAAAAATAAAGGACCATGCAGAGAACTATAGGCCGATAAGCCTAATATGCTCCGTCTCTAAAATTATGGAACGGATTGTCTTCACAAGACTTTCGAACTTCGTAGAGGAATCAGGTGCACTTGCAGTAGAGCAGTGGGGATTCCGACGAAAAAGATCCTGTGGTGATTGTTTCGGAGAACTCGAGAAAGTCATCTCGCTTAGTCTTGCTAATAATACAGCGACTATTGCTATCTGCCTCGATGTCTCAAAAGCTTTTGACAGCGTATGGCACCTGGGCCTCTTGGAAAGTGTCGCCAAGAGCAAACCCGGGTCTAAAACGGTCAATTGGCTGAAGAGCTATTTATCAATGAGAAGGTCATACATACGATGCGGAAACCGTTTGTCGGAATCTGTCGATCTCAAAAGAGGGGTACCTCAAGGCTCGGTCTTGAGCCCCCTGCTTTTTAATATTTACGTTGCTGATATTCCAAAACCGAAAGATCCTACCAGTCGTCTCATGATCTACGCGGACGACATATTAATAACGGATGCTTTGTGGAGAAAAGACATCTCGTGGAGGAAGTTAAAAGGATACGTGACAAGAGTGGAAGAATGGTGCATATCAAAAGGACTGACGCTTGCAAAAGAAAAGTGCACCGCCACTTGGATTGCAAAACAGGGAGCAAAACGAAAACCGCCGAGAAACCTCTATGGGTTTACAGTAACGGAGAACCTGAAATACCTTGGGGTTGAAGTTGGATCCAAGGGTTCTTACTTCAGATACATCGACTCGAGGAGAAGGAAATGCGCTCAAATTCTCAGGAGCATAATTCACTTCCACCTTTCCCCGGAAACGTTTTTATATGTTTATAAAACGTGCGTCGAACCATTGCTTACCTACGGGTTCGAGGGATGGTATCCTACTGCTGAAAGGGATGGCATTATCGCTAAGCTCGAAAAGACGAGGCGATATGCCATCAAATTGGCAAATGGACTCCAGTTGGACCAACCCATCCCTCAAGTGATGGAAGACGCGACGGAAACGGTTGGAAGTGTTCTTGAGAGAGCCTTTTCTTCTCGAATTAAATATTAAAAAAAAAAAAAAAAGAGGGAAACAACTAAGAAGAGGCATACGTTGTCTCATTAACTTTCTCCCTCTTTTTTCGGCTTTTCCGTTAATAAAAATTCATTCATTCATTCATTCAAAGAAGCAATTATATATGAGTGGATTTTGGCTATTCTTTTGGCTATTTCTTTTTCAAGACTCGGCAGAATGTTTTTTTCCCGTTTATTAGAGAGTTTATTTCGTGGCTGTAACCTGGACAGAACATTTTTATTAAGAAAAATTAGATAATTGACTCCTGCATCAGTCAAGCAAATGACCTTCTAAAAAATGACAATAGCTTGAACTGGAGTACACATTGAGAATTAGGAAAGAGATTATTCCAACAATTTCCTAGTAGTATCAGGAACAGGCCATTTTCGTGTAATTAAGTAAACAAATGCTCGGAAAATCAGGCCTAAGACAACCAGTATATAATTTCAATAAATTATATCAAAGCTACTCATTTACCAAAAATAAAACTACGAATGCAAAACCGTAGTCGAAAAATAAAGTCTGTAAATTAAGAATTATCATTTTTAAAGTTTTCGAAAGTTTACATTGTCCATTTATTCTGCTGAGTAATATTTTTTACACCAAATATTGAACAAGCTAAAAACATTTATGGCAACCCCGTATGAAAGAAGGACAGAATATTTGAGGCAAAAAGGTTGTAGGAATATGTAAGACTTTTGACATCATAGAAAAATCCACGTACGTGGGTTTTAATAGTAATTTTTATGTAATCCTTATGAAAAGTACTAAAATGATAATATTAATGGAAGTACCGAATAAACATAATATAGCAGGATAATGACCAAAATAGAATAAATTCCCTTTAAATTTAATTTATTTTTATTCAAGAATTTTTTAAAAAATAAGGTCAAATATAAAAATTTAACATAATTTATGTCCAGTTCAACAGAGTTACTTTTTCCATGCAAAGTATTTTTATTATCTGTCTTACGTTGATCAGGATTCAAATGAAACAGACTCGTCAGTTTACATGAATGTGGGGGAAGCTCCTTCTTCCCACCAAAGTTCATCCAAAAAGTGGGCCAGAACGAACTCCCGATTAGTTGAAAAAAACGGAAAAATTAAATGTAGAATTTCCGGTTTAATAAAAAAACGTGTTATTTCCGATTTTTTGACATCTCTGCTCTTACTGAATTGGATACCATTATTTATTTTCATCATTTTTATATATTTACTTAGTTCTGTTGTGTTTGCACTGATCTGGTACATTCTGTTTTTATACAGTGAAACGGAATGTGTTCATAATTTAAACACTTTTTTAGGAGCAATGGTTTTTTCAATGGCAACACAAAGCACTGTTGGATACGGCCATATGTTTGTTAGTTCAAACTGTCCTCTTTCAGGCATAGTTCTCTTATTGCAAACACTGATTGGAATTTGTTTGGAATCTTTGGCTTTTGGACTTGCATTCAAAAAAATATCCAATCCGCTTTCAAGGCAAAAAACTTGGATTTTTACAAAAAATGCGGTTGTTTGTAAAAGGAATCAATCAAAATATTTTATTTGTCGAATTCTTAATATCCAAAAGTCTCAAATTATAGCTTCTAATGTTAAAATGTGTCTCATTTGTTCTCGAATTACTGCCGAAGGGGAAATGATTCCTTTTCACTCTAAACGTCTTGCAACCAATTTTGATTCAAATTCTCCTGACTCTGGCTGGCCAATAACGGTCTCTCACATGATAGACGAAAACAGCCCTCTTTACAAATACGACCAATCAAAGTTCATTGCTGATGGATGTGAGATTATCGTCACAGTGACAGGAGTCAGTGAATCGTCTGGTTATTCCGTGAAATCACGGACTTCTTACCATTCAACTGAGGTCCTCTGGGATCATAGATTCTCGAATATATTCTCTCTTAGTGGAGTTGATTGGCATGCCGACGTAGAGCATTTTGAGAAAACAATTCCTCAAATTGAACCAAAGCTAACTCAATATTAACTCTTATTAATACAAAAAATTTATTTTATATTTTTGTGAACGAAACCCCAAGGTGTACAAACGTGAAAAAAGATGTCCAAAAAAATATTCCTTTATCTCACTTTTATCAGTTCACCGTGGCTATGATTTCAAACAACATTTATTTGAAATGTCCCACTAGAAACATGCTACATCAATTAAATGATATTTACAAAAAACGATCGATCAATGATTGCAGTTTAGGACGCCCTCACAGTCTCAGGGATTGCGAAACAGTTGTCACGGATTTGAAATGACGAGAGAATACAGTCGAACTCTCAACGCAATAAAACTTTAAAGAGTATTTGTTAAGCCTTTTGTCTGCGATTTATCAGGCCACTGTGACTCAATAAGTACAATTTCTTGTTCCTACTCTTCACTATTTTTTCACCTTACTGGATCCCTAACTATTGTTTCACAGCTTAGATTCGTCTATGGAACTTTCCAGGGACCCAGAATGAATAATTAATAAGTATTCAAAAATATGGAATGCTGAGAAAAAAATTAATAAAATTTTCCATCAAATAAAAAGAATTTCAAAGGAGCTAATATTTTGACAATAAACGATGTTGATATGTCGCGAGATAAAATATTGTGACAGAATATGTCGGTATAAAATAATATTACGTTAAAAAATTATGCTAACCTAATGGCATGTAGCAGGATGTTTTTAAAATAATAAAGAGTACATCTTGTTGAAATCCATCATAATTTTCTGGATCCACTATGCAGGAAATTTTTTGTGATCAAGCAACATATCTTCGTCAAATCGTTAGCAGCAGATGCTGCAGAACAAAGAAAAATTGCCAAATATGCAAATCTTGGACAACGTTATCGTTTCATTTTTATCGCTGTGGAAACATCGAGGGTAACCGGCCCTCTAATGACTTTTTTATCAAAAAAGTGCGATCAAAAGTTGCTGTGCGAAGTGGGGAGCCTCGGTAAGTGTCATGGTTGTTCCAAAATATTGGAATGACTATTATTCGTGTCAATGCACTCTCCATCATACATGCAACCGCAAGTGCCTTATAATAGTGCCTTTTTCTTCAATAAAAAACGATTAAAAAATATCAACATCAATATTAACCTATTAAGGATACACAGAAAGTGCTCATGTTAAGAAATAGTGAATTCTGTGTTTATTTTTAGATTTTGACTGTTGAAGGTGTATTGAGTAATCCCCCCCAACTGTGCAGATTTGGCTGAGACTAGTCTCCTCCAATCATGCCAAAGTTCGGGTGACTGTGGGAAATGAGTATAGTGATTAGTGTTACTGGTCGGGTATAGTATGTTATGTATATTTAGATTGAGATGATATTACAAAAGTATTCTGTGTCAGACTGGACTGTACAGGTCAATAAAATGTGTTATTATCAGTATTTGTCGTGATTGAACTCAAGGTGAATTATTTTATAAAAATGACGCGTGGGTTATTAATATTTTTAATTTATTTTAAATTAGAATATGTTTAATTTGTTATAATTAGGATAACCTCGTCGTTGGGAATAGATATTTAACTAATTAATTAGGACAACTTAGCTAGGAATAAAATGTTAGTATTAATTCCTGTGGTATTTTTAAATATTTTAACTGCTCCAATGTCGTTCGAATATTGTGGGGAAACTGCAAATATAACATATATTGATGTCTCAAATTGTAATAATGAATCATGCAATGCTTTCAGAAATGAAGAGATAAATGCTAAAGTTGAGATAATTTTTGGTTTATAAATGTATTTTATTTCTAGCGGAAAATCATGATGTGCTTAATTTGGAAATTCACACAAAACATAATTTTGAAGTGATGAAAAGGCACAATTTATGTCAGTTTATTGAATCCGGATGTCCAGTTTTAAAAAATCAAAAAAATAATAATTGAAAGGTCAAAAAAATGCCATTTTATTAGAAAATTTTTGATGGAAAAAAACTAATTTCATGTGCGAAATTTGATATTGATTGCGAAATTTGATACAATTTAATTAATATCAAAATCAGGGTCAACTAGCCACCATTCGTGAATAATTAATTAATTCATTCATAAAGGAAAAGGAATTTAATAAGTAAATTGCTTTAATTTATTTTGAATCTTTTAATTATCCTCATATCCAAGGCTAGATTAATGTGTTGTATTTTTAGGTAAGTAAAAAAATTTAACGTTTGAAAAATCAACTAATAGATGTGGACTAGCATTATCCAACAACATTAATATATTTTTTTCTTCTGAAAGCATTATTAAATTTATTTTTAAGATCCAGGATTTAAAAATGTCAATTGTCATCCACAAATTTCTAAAAGAATGCATGACGTTAAAAACATCAAAATTAAATTGTTTTCAGCATCGAGTGTTTTTATATTTGCCTATAACTAATGGAAAGTTTATATCCAAGATAGCTGCAGCAGAGAAGCAGACTAACCCTTTCTTTGTGTTGCTTAAAACAGAACGAATATTCTCCGTGCTGCACAAATGACTTAGTTGTTGTATATTTGAAATAGAGTACAGTTTCGTCGCATTTAAAAATATTTTTTTTATCATAAAGGACAACTTTAGCGTCCAATGTTTTGTAATCTAAATTGTGTCGCTTCATAAATCTTTAAGCCAAACATTAGACGATATGATTGATATTTTAGATGCGACCATGGATCTAATTTTGTTAATCGTAGGTCCAGACAGAGCAACTTTTTCATTTCCTAATTTTTGAAAAATTTTAAAAACTTTGGGATCCAGATTTTTCAGCATTTGAGAATTTCATGGAAAGGTCTATAGCAAGGGGGTCAATTGTTGCTTCTATAAATGGTCGAATGAATTTGCCTTTGGAGAAAGGAGTCTCTCAATGACTGAGGACACAGCACCCGCGCATTGGAGGAACACGTCGTGAGGCAGGGGATATTGGAGGAGAGTCTTGTCGAACAAGAATAGGTATGTGCCGAGAGAGTGAAAGACGGGTCTGGTGAAGAAGATATGGGCATTGTTGGGAAAGGATTGAAAGAGGTGATCATCTCAGTGGTGTTCTGTGGAATGGACAGAAAGATACCCTGGAAATGTGTCAGGAGGGGAATGTAATATCCCTCCTTGTGCTCGAAAGAGAGGAAGAAGAGGACGGCACTCTCGAAGTGGTCGATGAGGTTTATCAGGTTTATGAGTGCCCACACCAGTGAGTTTGTCTGAATGTCAGTTTGCCCGACAATCCCCAATAGAGAGTGGAATTACGAAACAAATCGGAGACAGCACTCTCTCGACATTGCTCCCACGTTGTTCAGTAATTTCAAGGACATGTTCGTAGTAGCAAAGTGAATGATGCCAACAGCAAAATCTTGCGAGCTCGACCCGATCTTTGCGGATGAGATCTTTTTCAGCTGTGTTTATTTTTTGGAGAATATTGTTGGCGGTTATTGCGTTCAAGAAGGATTTAGTTATTAGTTTTTTTATTTCAGATGATTTTTTGTTAGAGAATGAGTTCAGAATACGGCAGTAGTAAAGTGTTTTTGATGTTTCTGTCAGGGGTTGGTGTTGTCGTGAGATTGTGACTTGGGTGGTTTTTGATCATACTCGCTGAGGGTTCCACAGATGTCGAAATGGTCTGCAAGTTTAATCATGTTGGTTTCCTGATTCATATGGTCGGCCGGAGTAGACTTCATACAATTCGTAATGATTCTGATGAATGAATAAAATACATTTTATTGGATAACTCAAGTTATTCTGTCTACTAAGAGTCATGCCAGCACACCCTGTCTGCAATGAGGTCATAAAACTCCACGAGGTGGACCGGCAAGGAAACGAGAGCAGGATCCGGGACGACATTGAGGAGATTAGCCTGCTGACCGAATGACCAAATAAAGAAATACCTCCGAATGTGTGCTGAATGTGCATTCCGCAAACAGTCGAGCAATGTCCCGTCTCATCTCAGAAATGGAAATACCCAGAATATTACAAATATCGCTAATCGAGTCAGTTGTGAAAGGTTTGCTTCCACTCCAAACAAGAGGGGTTGCAGAATGGCGGAAATTTTGAGGAAATGGGTTAGCAGGTTGGATTCTGAAACCAACAAGGACTGGACGTGAGTATGACATTTACAACGAGGACATTTGGAGACAGACCCTCAGACATGACATATTTGAAGAATGTCAGTCGACAGCACGTGGCCACCAATTGGGGAAATTCCTCCCCCGTCCAGCTGAAAATGGGGCAGTGGCCCAACCACAAGACTGGACAGAATGAGGCTGAACCAGTGGGGCGATTGCCTCAAAGTTCGTTTTGTCTGGGTTGAAGGATTTGGACAACCAAATCTGGACGTCGTGAACAGTTTTGGACATTTTCTTGACTCTACGAATAGAGCAAGGGATCACCTACGTTGGTATTCGTAGTACATTGTGTTGTAAATCTCGGAATTGATCTTTGTTCAGCACGAATATTCCCCGTTGAATAATTTGAGGGCCAACTCTCGTTAATTTGAGACAATGCCCATTTGCCTTTGAGTGAATAATGTCCGGAGATAGTTTCTTCAACGTGGAAACAAAAGTCTGGTTCGCGGTAGTCAGCAATGTCCTTGAGCATTGTGGAGGGCTTAACGGAGACATTGTAGACACCATTCCAGATCCTGAAATACTTGGCGATGTTAATGTAAGTAGAGGCATTTTCGAGAAGGAACACAGAAAGTTGTTTCTCAAGCATGTCTCGGTCGGGAATCGCGTCTGCTGTCGCAACACGGAAACTGAACCGTAATTTAGAACAGTGGCGTTGGCAATGAATCCCAGAACAGATATGAGTCGGGCACTTCCGCATGTTCTCAAATTGAGTGACTATGTCGAGTGACTTATCTTCTTTTAACAGGTTGTCGATGAAGAGGGGTCAATTGTTGCTTCTATAAATAGTCAAATGAACTTTCCTTTGGAGAAAGGAGTCCCTCAATGACTGGGGACACAGCATTGGAGGAACACGTCTTGGGGCAGGAGATATTGGAGGAGAGTCTTGTCGAACAAGAATAGGTATGTGTCAAAAAAAAGTAATAAAATTTTTCAATTTACAAAAAATTTATTTTATATTTTTGTAAACGAAACCCCAAGGTATACAAACGTGAAAAAAAGAAAGAAATCCAAAAAAGTATACCCCCATCTCACTTTTATTAGTCCACCGTTGCTATGATTCCAAACAACATTCATTTGGAATGGCTAGAAATACACTTGAGCTTTCAACGCAGTAAAACTTGAAAGAGTATTTGTTAAGCTTTTTGTCTACAATTTATCAGGCCAGTGTGACTCAATTAGTACAATGTCTTGTTCCTACTCTTCACTATTTTTTCTGCTAACTAGATCCTATAATGGAGAGGTCCCTAACTATTATTTCAAAGCTTAAATCCGCCTCTGGAACTTCCCACGCCCCCACTGTGTGTCAAATTTTAATTTTGTTTGGCGATATAAACATTTTATAATATTTTCGATGAGGCTATGGGCCAGGGTTTCCCAAACTCTTTCTTTCGCGATACCCCTAAAAATGTTGACTTTATCCTCGGCACCTCTAAATAATATTTTAAATAAATATTTGTTAAAAACTTTTTCGAAATTTTTGGCAGATTTGTCAGAGAATCCATATAAAGTATTTTCCTGCTATTCGTGTTATTGGAAAACGATATTAAGTCAATCTTTTCGGAATCATCATCAAAAAGATCATTATCTTATTAGAACATGTAAAAGTGGTCAATTTTTCAAAAAATTGGCAGACTTTATCTTTGTATTGAGGATGGTAAGAATTCAAGTGACATAAAAGTTTAGAAAGAACATGAAAAGCGTTGCATAATATTTTGTGCCAAAACATACATTCAGCTTTCGGTAAAGGCTGTTCACCACACTTTGCAAATCCATATAACAGATATTCGTCCAGGTATTTTAGTTTCTTTATTGTAAATTGTAATTTTTTATACATTTGAATGATTGTCTTTGGAGTTATTTTCATTAAAAGTTTTGTTATTCATTAATTCGAATATAATAAATCTACAAAAATACTAAAAAATAACGATAAAACTATAGATATCGACAAGGCCGTTATTTGTTGAGAATCTATTTATTTTGTCTAAATAAAATTACTTAAATAATAAAATAATTTTTCGCGCCACTCCGAGTACTTGCCCGCGGCACCAACTTTGGGAAACGCTGCTATAGACCATTCCATGGAAATTCCTTTGAAATCCTTCTGAAGTTGTAAGTCAATTCTTTATCTTTAAATTAAATTTGACATTTGATTTTTTTGCTACATTGAATAGACATATTTTATTATTATGTTAATTAATTATTTCATTCGATGATTCTCAACGATGCCTGCTTAAAATTATTAAAAAATCTGTAATTAGTACATTAATTAAGGAAATCTAAGACGTTTTAACAATTTTAAACATCTCTACCTATTATGAAAATATTTTCATCACTTATGGGAACAGACACTGCAACTGTTCGATCCGTATATCAACTGAAGCTAATTAAAATCCAGTCAGATTTACAACTTTCCGCGATATTTAAATCAAATGAGCTTCTGGATTTTTGATTCGAATTTAAAATAGAAATATCAGAACTTGTTTGGTAATGCACAAAAAATGCATGAATATTTGATCAACATATGCTTGTGTAGCTCTTTTCAACAAACTTACGCGATTAAAAACAAAGTATCGAAATCAATTAAAAGATGAACATCTGATTCAACTTTTGGGTACATTGTTTTCGAATTCACTCCCTGTTACTACAAAATAAAACTCCAAACCAAATAAAGCCTTATTTTTGTCACTCTTTCTTTTATTTAACAACATAAATAATTTTTTGTGTGGTCATTAAATGAACTTTTAATTATCGATTTAAGTCCTTGAGCTAAAAAAAGTTTAGTACTCACGATATAATTAATAAAATCTTCATTACGTAGCGTGTTAGTCGTCATTTCCAAATGAAAATCTGAATAAATTGTTTAAAAGCTTACTTAAACATCGATGACTGTTAAACCCATTTAGATCTACAAGATCTAGCTGAAACCTTTCATTCGGAAAAGAAGCAAAAATATGATGATTCATATCACAACCTACATTAAAAATTAAAAAGAATTAAAACTTACAATGGTCAGGAAAATTTACATACTTCACAATTTCGAATGACTTTTCTGATTATGTCATTTTTGGCAATGAAGTTTCTTTGTCGACACACATACTCAATCTTGTTTACTCCTCGATGTGAATATTCATATAGAGATTTAGCTAAATACTCCATCTCGGTTTCGTTGTCCAAATTAATGACGAGCTTTGGATCGTCAGATTTGAGATACTAAAATTCAATACTCTGGAAAATCTTTGACATACCCCTATAAGAACCCATTACAAGAAACAAATCTACCACGTTAAAAATTTTGCAATATATTTAGGTTTATCAATTAAAAAAATAAATTTTTTAAATTATTTAAGTAAATGAACAAAGACTAATTTAAATCAGTACAAGGCATAGTTAGAATTTATAATTGTTGCATAAAAATAATGTTTGTGATAATCAAGAGCTTTTATTTTGACGTCTACAAGGTCAAAAAATATAACCATGTTACAAATTAAGACTAAACTTTTCTTTCCTTCGTCGGCTGAGGACAAAGATTGCAAGGGTAAACAAGAATTCCAACAAGACTTTCCATCTTTTTCCAAAGAGTCTCGTTGGCGATCGTCCGAGGTAACTGCCAGGTCATCCATCTTATACGCAGCAGTTTAAAACAATTTTTGTTTATGTTATCCATTCACAAAAATATTGAGCTTTTAAACAAATAAACTCAAATGTTGTCTTTTTTAATAGATACAACGATGGTGTCATATCTTACGATATCGTGCGTAATGGTTCAGAAAAATTGGACGAGATATCACTCTATTTGTACTCGGCATAGACAAAATATAACAAAATTACTCACATCTCCAAACAAAAAAAAATGAAAATAAATCAAATAGTAAAAAAGTGTTATATTTAATAAAATAAGTATTAGGGTCAGAATAAAAATATAACAGGCATAAATAATCATTTAATAATGCTAGTCACGTAATACATTGGGAAACATTGAAAATATATTACTTAATCTTCTGGAAAATAAAATTATAAATAGGTCATATCGAGAATCGAATTGACAATGGAAATTAAAAAAATTAGGTCATTAAAAAGAAGGCATCAAAATGAATAGAAATAATATATTATTAAATCATAGACTAACGGATAATACATATCTCGATATTATGAGAAACAAACTCATAACCAACAATTTTTTTAATTCATAGAAGGTTCTGAGTAAATATTAATATCCATTAAGTCTTTGAATAGAAATGATAATAACTATGAATAAAAAATTAATATTTGCAGCAAAATAAAATCAACAAAAGAACATTCTGATCTGTACAATTAATAAAACAGTGTGAATTTATAAAGTTTTAGGTTTCCCTCTGAATATGTTGAACTTTAATAATATAATCAAATATATAATTTAAATTCTTAAATCCGTGTGTTCACTCTCTAAATTTATTTTACAGTTCACTATCACGACCCTCATGGAAATATCCACAGAGATCAGAGTAAAAACACGTTTAAAGTAATTATGTTTGAAGCAATTACGGCCAACTTCACCATCAATAAAAAATTATTCATTTGTAAAACGGAATTACTGACTTGAAGTTCTGGTGAAACTTATCTTCTTTTATAATGCGGAACATAGAGACTTTTTGAAACGGACAATTTCAATCAAGAATCGTTTTATAGAGACCATCTTCTGCGTACTCTAGCCTTTAAATGACATTTGAGGCTGAGCAATAAAACAATTAATGATATGACATCAAACAAACCAATATCTCCCAAAATTACAAAATGCAAATGGAGTGTATTGGGACAGATCCTAAAGATGGATTTAAATGCACAGGCAAACTATAGTTATTTAAAAACACTTTTTCTAAAATATAAATAGCTTGTAAGGTATCCAAAGAGAGGTTAGAATTGTTTTTAAAAATTTGTTCCAAATAAAAATTTTTAAAATCTCTATCTTTTTTATCTGGAAATTATTTTCTGTAAATTTTTCAATTTCCAAAACGCCAAAGGACTTCACCTTAGGATTGGTCAAATTTAAATGAAATTATTTTGAAAAAGACATTTTAACTATTTTAAAAGTTTTCTGAATATTTTAAATTAATTGCAAAATTTGTGAATTTTGAATTAAACTGAATCACTTTAAATATAGAAAGCATTTTTTGGTGTTTCCTCTACATTTAATTAAATTTAGATTTCGCTAAAAAACATTCTGGACAACTTTTTAAAGTACATATTGACGATTCCAAAGCAAAGTAAACATATATTAACAGCTTCACAAATCAAAACTTATTTAATATTAAATTTCTTTATCTCATAAGTCATAATTCAAAAACACAAATAAAGTTAGAATATAAGAACAAACAGAAATAAGAATATACATAGAATAGCAAAAATCTTGATAAACAGCCACCGACTTTTTGAGATAGAATTCAAATACTTAGTCAACTCCCGATATCCCTGCTCGACATAATTCTCCGTCTCTTCTACATTCTTGTCAATTCTATTTCCAGTCAATCACATATCCCAACCGATTGATCTGTTCTCCTTGTTCTGACACAATTCGAGCAATCTGCTGAAACATTCCTGTTAGGTCTTGTAATTTGGCATTAACTTGATTCACTTCTTCAATATCCACTATTCTCTGTTCTTCTAGAATATTCTGGAACAATTCTTCTTGGTGAAGTGCCCGACTGCTTTCAAGTCCTCCAAGGTTCACAGACACGGGCTTGTTCCTAAGGGCGTTTTTAGCCCGAACTAAGGCAGGGCACTCTGCATTGCCCTCTTCTAGATTATGCCATATCCCAAAACCATTTGAGATAACAGAAACTGGAAAAGTGGCGGGAATTAAATCTCCGTCGGCCAATAATTCACGTTTTGTGTGCTGAGATTGTTGTTTCTAGTCAAAAAATAGACACTCTAAAAAACTAACCAAACTCCATTCCCTCAAAACAATTTTAAAATAATCACTAATAGAACATATTCGTGACTAGAATGTCAAAATAATAAATAAACGTTCAAATAATCTGAAATTGAAATAAAATGATTTTTTGACTGATTTCTTCCACTATTTAGACATTTTGAATATTTCTTGTTAAATAAATATTTAAAAATACAGTTTTAAACATATCGTAGTGAGTACAGGCCAATTGTAGTTCTTTGGCCACGTTTGAAAACTGATTTTCAATTTCATTAGCCCTGCTGTTAAAGAGTGAGCTGGAAGATACTACTGGACGGGGATATATAATGAATAAATATACATTCTGATAGCTTTTCTATCCGCATATTCAAAAATGATAAATTTCTGGCTAATTCTCTGCAATGTTGTTAATATATGCAATTTTTACTGAGAAATGTTTATAAATTCTATTCTTTCTTGAGGTATTGTGTTTTGTCGTATTGGAGGTGAATTCTTATTAAAAAATTATTATAAATTTATTTACTTTTGATTTCATTGAGTTTGCTGTTAATTTAAATTCACTTGTCCTATCAAAAGGTGATAAAAAAGCCATCATTAAATATTCCACACAACTAAACTATACACTACAATATTTTATTTAAATTCAATTTATTAAATAAATATTTAAAAAATTTATTAATTAAATTAGCATTATAATTGTTCTCTTTCTGGTCCTAAATATGATCTCCTTCTCCGTCTTTTGGGCCTAGAAAGGAAAGAAAATTAAAATAAGTACTGTGGTCTCCACAAGACTTGAGTTGTGTTAAAAATTTGAGCCAGTTCTCCCGCCAAAATTGGCTTTGATGTTTGCCGAAGAAGTGATTTTGGATGAATTTGTACTTTTAAATCATTTTCGTTCTAATTGATGAGATTTATATAACAACAAGCTTAAGATCCTCGAAATTCTCTGGTAGAGGCTAATGTTTGGTCATTTAGAGAGATTACCTCTGACTGTTCGTAGGGGAATGTGACTTCTGGGTGACATGATAAAATCATTTCTTTATTTTTCGATAAGAAATATGAGGAATTTAAACAAAATATATTAAAATATTTTACTTTATTCGAGAATTACTGTATAGTCGGCGACAAATCAACGACCAACAACTAAACATCAATTTATTAAAAAATTTAATTTAAATATAATTAAATTTTAAAATAAAAACTATATCCGGCCATTCTTTCATCTTAAAAAACAAATACTTTATATTTATTTCAAAGTACCCAAGAAAGTGAACAAACTTTGACCACCTATCATCCCAGCCTAAATTTTGAGCTAATAAATTCAGGAAATTATACAAAGAAAAGTCAGTTTCAAACAATTATTTGAGGTTTTATGTGGCTTGAAACCCCAGCAATTGTTTAAATGTTTTAAAATTAAATGTAGCGTTAAATTGCCGAAAAAATGGAGTTTTTTACTAAATTTCTGATCATAGCAAATATATTCCTATTGGGGGTAGATTTCTAATACAGTGAATCCTCGCAAATTGGCCATTTTTGGTACATAGAGATTTTATGGCCAATTTGAGAAAATGGCCAATTTGAAAAAAATCAATATTTAAAAAATAAAATAAACACGTTTAAATTTTATTAAAATAAAATTCAATCCCTAATTCCTTTTTATTTGCTCTTTTACATTTTCTTTGTATTTTCTTATTGCAGTAATCAGCGAAACATCATTCTCATTTTCTGCATTACAGTAAAGTTGCCTTTCTATTCTAGTTAATGTCTTTGCAATATCTTTTCTATCGAGTGGATATATGATTTTTGTCTCTTCGTCGCTAATTTCAGACTCTTGATCCTCTTGTAAACAATTTTCGTTTATATCTTGATCTTCTGTGTTTTCGATATTTAGAAAATCTTCGCTCATTAGAGGATCGAAAATGTCAGTTCTTTCAATTTCAGTCTCATAATGTTCAATTAATGTATTTTCGTGATTAGATTCATTTAAAATCTTAAAACAATTTTGAATAGTTTCAGTAGATACGTCATCCCAAGCCATATTAACAAACAAAATTGCATCTTTTAATGTCAATTTTTTGTATGAATTGTATACAGAAATATTTTCAGTCTCCAGCAAATCAGTTAAGTACTGTAGCTTTCTTCTCATGAAATGAGTCTTGAAGGTTTTTATAATTCCAATATCCATTGGTTGTAGTAATCCAGTAGAATTTTTAGGAAAAAATAAAATCTTAATACAATCCAAGTTTTGAGGAATAGAATGTGCAGGACAGTGGTCTATTAGCAATAAAATTTTCTTCTTTTTAATTTTAAGCTGGAGATCAAAGCTAATAATCCAATCAATAAAAATAGATCCAGTCATCCAAGCTTTCTGTGAGCTATAATATGAGACAAGACATCCATAGTCAAAATTTTTAAAACATCTAGGCATTTTGGTTTTCCAATCATCACAGGTTTCAATTTATGACTTCCGGTCATGTTTGAACAAAGCATAATAGACACACGGTCTTTAAAATTTTTGTATCCTTGGAATCGGTTTCTGCATACGCTTTTCGATGGAATAAGCTTGTAGTATAATGCAGTTTCATCCAAATTATAAATTAGATCAGGCTTATACGATTTAGAAATTTCTTTAAATTCTTCACGAAAAGAATTAATGTCAACTACTTTATCTGTTCGCATCTCTCCATGTAATTTAGCATTCTAAAACCGTGTCTCTTTTTGAATTTTGCCAGAAATCCATTAGAATTTTTAAAGTTACTAAGTTGTAGCTCTTCGGCAAAATGCGCAGCCTTACACGATATTAAGGAATCATTCAAAAAACCACCTAAAAATTGGTTTCAATTAATACCTTTAGACTCTATTGTATCCATCCATTCGATCAATTTTTCTTCAAGCGTAGGAAATTTTGGTTTGTGAGCAGCTTTATACGAATTTTGATAGATTTTCGAATCCGTAAAATAGAGTCTTTATTAAGCAGTAGATTATTGATCGTCTTTCTCGAGATCGTCTTGTGGAATAAATGTGAGAATCTGTCAGCCAGAAGCTGACACGAAACACTGTCATTTTCTTCCTTGTAGTTTATAATTTGTGTTTTTCAAGAAAAGTGAGCCGAGTATAACGTCCACGAGAAATTTTATAAGACATGTGATTAAAAAAATAGTTTATTTTCTAATTAAAAAAAATAATAATTCAAAAATTGTGGCCAATTTGAGAATTGGCCAATTTACTAAGAAAATTAATTTTTTTCTTAGTAAATTGTGAAAAAATTGGCCAATTTAAAAATTGGCCAATTTGCGAGGTGGCCAATTTGCGAGGATTCACTGTAATTATAAAAACAGGTCATTGGAGTATTGGGAAGCTATGCGGGAGTAGTGATATTAAAAGATACTATTCAGAAGCACATGCTAAATAATAGTTATTTAAAAACACCTGGAATTATAATTCTCTTTGCAGGAATATTTGCACTTATAGGAATGCTGTCCGGAATTTTTTATTATTTTAAAAACAATGATCGATACTACAGTATTTTAGTAAGAATTGAAAATAAATATAACAACTAGTTCTCGATATGTTTATTTTGCATATTTTCTCTGACCTTGGCTGCTACAGTTTTTTATTGTTTGAAAAAACCACAAGTTAATGATTATAGTCCTATCTATAGATGATAAGTTTGATACGCAAAGAACTGCTGAGAGAAATCAGAAATTTCAATTCTAATTCAAAAAACCTTAATTTTATTCAAAAAACGTTTGAATGTTGTGGTGCAGACTCCGCAGCTGATTATATTCCATGGATTATTCTCCCTCCACCAAGTTGTTTTACAAAATCCACAATTATATATACCACTGTAATTTAATAATGAATATATTTTAGGGATGTGTCGCAAGACTTGATGAATTATTGACGAAATATAAATTTATTTAATCATTGGAGCAGTTCTGATTTGTATTCTAACAGTAATCAATTTTATTTTAATAATCCTAGGGTCTCGGGATATTTTCTATGTATCGCAGATATAATGATTAATATAATAACTTTAACTAATCTATTAACCATTTTAGAAGTCATGTTCTACGATTGTATATTATTATTATTTTTTTTATAATTTTATTTTATTTCAAATCAAAAGAGAAATCGTCATTGGCAGATAGCCAGAGTATTGCCTCTGACTATGGCTATAGATATTCTTTCGATTAAATACCGGTGCTCACACGGGTCGCCGGTAACCCTTTCGATTAATGAGGCAATGCGCTGGAGTTGGGTTTGAGTAGAAGGCCCCTGTATTCCTGACGTCTCAATAGCCAAGGGGACAAACAATCTCCCATTCCCAATTCCAGCGTATTTCTCAGCTTTTCTCTTCTCTGCCAGTTCAGACGGGGCTCCAGGATTCTCGATGCATAATTTGATGTTCTGATTGGAAAAGGAGTTCACACACGTGACGTCCCAAACCAGACACTTTCCCTCTGAAATGGAAATGTGGTCATCCCATCGGGTCTTCTGCCGTCCTCTACGAAAATCCCTGCAGGTTCCAATTGTGTGTGGAATCCAGCAGTTCGAAGAGATCGACAGATAATCTGGTTCAGTTCGGAATGCCGTGAGGAACGTCCAATTCCATTTCGACATGAGAGGGAGTGATATCCAAACTCGTCAGTCCACACGCCGCATCGGCATTGGTGTTTTTCATAGACGCGTAGACCGAGACCGAGGCGCAGACAAACTCCAAACATCAATTTTTTTAAAAATTTAATTTATATATAATTAAATGTATTAAATTTTAAAATAAAAAACTATATCCGGCCATTCTTTTCACCTAAAAAAACAAATACTTCATATTTATTTCAAAGTACCCAGAAAGTGAACCAACTTTGACCACCTATCATCCCGACCTAAATTTTGAGCTGATAAATTCAGGAAATTATTCAAAGAAAAGTCAGAATTTAACGATTATTTGAGGTTTTATGTGGCTTAAAACCGCAGCAATCGTGTAAATGTTTAAAAATTAAAAGTAGCGTTAGATTGCAGAAGAAATGGCGTTTTGTACGAGCTTACTGATTACTGTAAATATAATTCTATTGGGGGTAAATTTCTAATAATCAGAACAACAGGTCATTGGAGGACTGGGCAGCTATGCCGGAGTAGTGATATTAAAAGACACTATTCCGATAAATGGACTTAATAATATTTATTTACAAACACCTGGAATTATAATTCTCTTTGCAGGAATATTTGCATTTATAGGAATGCTGTCCGGAATTTGTTATTGTTGTAAAACAAATAGTCAATGTTGCAGTATTTTTGTAAGAATTAAAAATCAATTTAACAAATAGTTCTCGATATGTCTATTTTGCATATTTTCTCTGACCTTGGCTGCAACAATTTTTTATTGTTTGAAGAAACCACAAGTTAATGATTATAGTCCTATCTATAGATGATAAGTTTGATACGGAAAGAACTGCTGAGAGAAATCGAAAATTTCAAGTTTAATTCAAAAAACCTTGATTTTATTCAAAAAACGTTTGAATGTTGTGGTGCAGACTCCGCAGCTGATTATGTTCCAAGGACTATCCTCCCTCCACAAAGTTGTTATTCAAAATCCACAATTATATATACCACTGTAATTTAATAATGAATATATTTTAGGGATGTGTCGCAAGATTTGATGATTTATTAACGAAATATAAAATTTATTTAATCATTGGAGCAGTTCTGATTTGTATTCTAACAGTAATTTAATTTATTTTAATAATTCTAGGGTCTCGGGATATTTGCTAAATATCGAAAAAACGATTGATTAATATAATAACTCTAATCTATTAACCATTTTAAAAGTCATGTTTTACGATTGTATAATATTTTAGATTTAAAAGGAGAATATATTTAATTTAATAAATATCGTGTCAGGTTTGATATAGTATTTTTTATTTTTATTTGCAGTCGGGTGCAGTTATTCTGAAATTTTGTTTTTTCATAGCTTCTAATTGCCTTGACAAAGCCTTCAAATGTTTAAAAGTGTCTCTCGTTTTAGTAAATTCATTGATGAAACATGATACAATAGATTATTCTAATTTATAATATCACTTGAGATAAAATACTTAAATTGAAAGATAATTCAGTAAGTCCCTTAAATCCGCCAATTTCGAAGATCCTATCTTCGTTTCGAAGCAAATATTTTAGGTTTACCGATAATAATTTCATTGTTCAAAATGGCTTCTTTAGCATCCATTGGATTAATTTAAAATATCGCATCATTATAGATTTCATTAAACTTTAAATATTCTTTACAAGAAATGTCAGATCTTATGTCAGGAGTTCCCATTTTTTTAGAACTCGCACCCCTAAATATTTTTTTACAAACTCTCGCCACAATAAAGTTAAAATTAACAAAATTATACAGTAACACAAGAACAAAAGTAAATAATAAAGGGCTTCTTTGTTCTTGTTTATTTTCAATGATTGTGTCAAATCTTGGCACTATTTTGCTAATCGCAATACGAATGTTATGTTCAGGATTCAGGCGATTTCTGTATTTAGTTTTAATTGCCAAAAAAGAGCTGAATCCTGACTCGCATAAGTATGTCGTTCAAATGGAATAATTTCATACAAAGCCTTTTTAGATAATTTTTGATACATTTTCACAACTCAACTCCAAAACCACTCCAATGTACAATTGTGAAACTCTATTTTACATGCTTTGTTTGTTTGAAAATCAATCAGATCTTCATTGAGTTCATCATCTGACATGATTTTCGGATTATACGAAAATGTACTCAAAATCCATTCATCCGTAATATTTAGATCCGTTCTGAAATATCCCTCACAATATGTGGACAATACTTCTAAATGAGATATAATTTCTTTACGAAAAATAGGATTCATTGAATTGTCGACCACCTTTTCTAAAATTTGGAAATTCGTGGGATTGTATGTTTTATTCGCCGATACCAAAGAAATAATTTGTTTTTGAATGCAGTCATTTTTTCGTGACATTTGAGTATGTTAACGTCTGTACCTTGAATAGATAAACTCAAATTATTCATGTGAGTAAAAATGTCGGTCAAATAATCCAGCATCTGGATGAATTCGTTGAAAATCGATGGTTCATAGCGCGACCTCTTATTCAGTTAATAATTTTTACGGTGGTGTCAAGTATTTTTATCAACAATTAGGGGAGAGTTTTAACAGCTAATACATAGCGGTGAAGAAAATAATGCGTAATCCTTATGTTCGCGATTTCATTCTTTAATAGCCCAGCAAACCCGGACATATTTTCCAGCATTGCTGGAGCACTGTCTGTACAAATAGACACTATTGTCTGGATATCCAAATCATGTTTCTTTACAAATAAATCTTCTTTCAATAAACCATCATGAAAATACCTCACTAGTGAAATAAGCTGACTACAATTAGAGACATCAGTTGATTCGTCCAACTGAAGAGATATAAGGAAATGACTTGATTTGATTTCTGTAATAATTTAGGACAAAATATCATTGCTTAACTCACATATTCGAGTGTGAATTATATTATTGGATAGCGAGACTGATTCAATCTTTTGTCTCGACTCTGTTCCGAGTATTAATGAGACCATTTCCAATGCACATGGTTTAATAAAATCTTCTCCGGCTGTATGTGAATTTTTAGACTTTGCGATGTTATAGGCTACTTTTTAAGATGTAAGGAAAATCAGTTTATCAAGATATACAAATCCTAAGTTAGGAAGAGTCACTTGCGAAGCATATCTAGCTCTCATGATTTTTAGAAATTAGAAATCATTCCCGCTACTATTAATTCCACCATGTTTACTTAGAAAGTGCTGTTCCAGTTTGGAAGTTTCATATTCTGGTTAAAGAATATAGCTTCACATAAGAAATATTTGGGCCTTTGGAAATCATCGATTTTAGTATATATGTAAATCCAAAACGGACATAATCATCATTCCACTTTCTGTTTTTCATAACAACAAACAATAAACGTGATAATTTAAGATAAAAAAACATAGATAAAATAATATATTTTTTAAAAAATAATTAGGTATAATCTAAAAAATAATAGATTTCAGATTTTAAAAATATTTGCTCTTTAAGAAAATTTTTTCAAGTGATTTGTTTATTACGAAAAAAGAATTCGGTCAAGTGTTGAAAAAAATTAATTATAAATCTTAAAAATCTCGCACCCCCTAAATTTTTGCTCGCACTCCCTGGGGGTGCCAGGACCCCGCTGATTTAAATGTTTAATAATTAAAAATAGCGTTAAATTGCAAGAGAAATAACGTTTTGTACGAGCTTACTGATTACTGTAAATATAATTCAATTCTGGCGTCAATATTGGCTTTGATATTTGCGCCAAATAAAAATTAAAAGTAGCGTTAAATTGCAGAAGAAATGGCGTTTTGTACGAGCTTACTGATTACTGTAAATATAATTCTATTGGGGGTAAATTTCTAATAATCAGAACAACAGGTCATTGGAGGACTGGGCAGCTATGCCGGAGTAGTGATATTAAAAGATACTATTCAGATATATGCACTTAATAATATTTATTTACAAACACCTGGAATTATAATCCTCTTTGCAGGAATATTTGCATTTATAGGAATGCTGTCCGGAATTTGTTATTGTTGTAAAACAAATAGTCAATGTTGCAGTATTTTTGTAAGAATTAAAAATCAATTTAACAAATAGTTCTCGATATGTCTATTTTGCATATTTTCTCTGATTTTGGCTGCTACAGTTTTTTATTGTCTGAAGAAACCACAAGTTAATGATTATAGTTCTATCTATAGATGATAAGTTTGATACGGATAGAATTGCTGAGAGAAATCAAAAATTTCAATTTTAATAAATATAACCTTGATTTTATTCAAAAAACGTTCGAATGTTGTGGTGCAGACTCCGCATTTGATTATGTTCCAAGAGGTATGAGCCCTCCATCAAGTTGTTTTTCAAAATACAAGATTATATACACCACTGTAATTTAATAATGAATATATTTTTAGGGATGTGCCGCAAGACTTGATGATTTATTAACGAAATATAAAATTTATTTAATCATTGGAGCAGTTCTGATTTGTATTCTAACAGTAATTTAATTTATTTTAATAATTCTAGGGTCTCGGGATATTTGCTAAATATCGAAAATACGATTGATTAATATAATAAATCTAATCTATTAACCATTTTAAAAGTCATGTTTTACGATTGTATAATATTTTAGATTTAAAAGGAGAATATATTTAATTTTAAAAAATATGGTGTCAGGTTTGATATAGTATTTTTCCGTTCTTATTTGCAGTCGGCTGCGGTTATTCTGAAATTTTGTTTTTTATAGCTTTTAATTGCTTCAACAAAGCCTTCAAATGTTTAAATTTTTCTCTCCTTGTAGTAAATTCATTGATGAAACATGATACAATAGATTATTCTAATTTATGACGTCACCTGAGATAAAATACTTAAATTGAAAGATAATTCAGTAAAGTCCCTCAAATCCGCCAATTTTGAGGATCCGATCTTCGTTTCGAAGCAAATATATTGGATTTTTTAGTAATAATTTCATCGTTCAGAGTGGCTCTTTTAGCATCCATTAAATTAATCTAAGAAATCGTATCATTATCGATTTCACTAAATCTTAAAATTTTTTACAAGAAATGTCAGACCTTAAGTTATTCAACACATTTCCTCTCTTTTTTTAACAATATTGATTATAGCGAATGGAAGTGAAGAGATAGCTAAGCTAATTACTGGCCTCACGAGACACCCGGCCAGCCTCGCGAATGGCGAAGCCGTTCCCTCGGATCACAGCAATCGACAGACGTTCCAGGAGCCAAGAATACTCTCTTTCCTCTCTTATTTCAAATATCATCATAAGAGAAATTTGTACGTTATATTTTTTGAAAAAAATTTATTATTAGTTATAATTGGCGGATTCGAAAGACTTTACTGTAATTTTATTTACTGAAATAATAAGAAATCAATTAATAGAGTTGTGACTGGAACATTGTAATTATTAGTTTACTCCAAATCAGTGATTCCCAAGTGTGTTGCCCGAGGCCAAAGGTGACCCCTAGGATTCAATTATAGCCTCTCAGTAAACTTTTAGTTTGTCTTTTTAAATAAAATAAATTTTAATTAAGAATTTTTTAATTGGATGAATTTTTAATAAAAGCCTGTTAAACTCTCACACGTGTTATTTTTATTTTGTTGTACTTGTTTTTATTCTACTTTATATTAATTTTTTTGTTTAATTGGGTTCAGAAGGAATATTTCGTGATGCAATTTTTCTTAAGTGATTAAGTTATCTGAAATTTCATCATTTTTGGATTTTTTTGATTTTATTCCTCTAATCTGCTTCTTTCACTTTTTGAAATTTTTTGATTTTATTTTTTTAATCTGCTATTTTAAAATCTTTTTTTGCAATTTCATTTTGTCAATGGAAATTTTGTGTATTTTAATCGTTTGATTTTATCAATTTTCTATTTGAAAATTATATAACTTTATTTTAAAGGAAAAAAGAAAACAAAGACAAAAATTATTGGTGTCTTTCATATATCACTGAAATGAGATTTCCGGGCACGTTAAAACACAAGATTCACTTCACATATTTAATGGAAATCCGAGCCAAAAAGTTTTAGCTAATCAAGCTCCATTTGGAAGTTATTTTAGCCTCCACATGAGGTCTGAACTCGAGTATAAATGAGCCATTCATTTTGCGTGAAATTCTTGCCTTTAGAGCAGTTGGAATTGAGCATAGTATGTTGTATTTCACCAAGTATAGTCAGATGAAGTGATAAAGTTTAACGTGGAATATCAGTATCATTATTTTCAATGTCAATGTTAGGCTTACTTTGCACGATAAGAACCATGTGATCACGTTATCACCCCTCTGAGGAAAGTTTCAACAGAAGAGAAGGAAATATCCATTGACGACTTTATGAGTAAGGCATCCTACTGGCCATTAACTTTGTCTCTTTGCGAAAATAAACCTGTCTTATCTTATTCACTTCACATACGTTTAAAGGTCCAGGAGCCGTGATAGCTGCATTCTTAAAAATATTGAGGATTCTTTTTAGATATCAGTGACTAAATTAACTCCAGAATAACTACATTGAGGCGCCTTATCCTACAGTCACTCGACTGTCGGCCGCCACGATTACACCTCTTCAAACATATGGCGGTTATTAGAAAATTGCGTTAATAGAATTCATTAAAATAGACTTACAACTTTATTATTCTGGAAATCCGGGACGTTTATCGATTTCGACAATAAAAATTTGGGACTTTCTGGGAAAAAAAAAATTTTTACAGAAAAACAAGAAAATATGTTTAGTTAAAATTAGTCAAGAAATTCGATTATGTTTTTTAACTGAATGAACTTTATCTATAAATTTTTGATTTTTTTTAAAATATCAGTGCACGTCATGTCAATGTTCAATTTACAACTCAATTGTGATTTGAAGGTTTCTTCTTTCATTCGACTTCTTTCATTTGACCAAGTGGAATTTATAATTTAAAATATTCTGTCTACAGGAGCGGTAGTGCCAGGTAAGCAAAGAACATATTCGATAATTTTAATAAAATTTGAAACTTGAGTGCTTATCTCATTAAAATATTTACAAACATGCATCCGATTTGATTCGTAGTTATCCTGATTAGTTTTCCTTTCCTTATTTTTTTGACTAGAACGATTTTACATTAACAAATTCATCAAAAAATCAACATTTATATCTTTGAATCCAATTGCTTTATGAATTTTTTTTGCCGATGCTTCTAAATCAACCTATTAAATATCATTTTTGTGTATTCAAAAAAAGTATTCGCCTCATCTATAATTTTTTCCACTTGTTCAAAATAATTGACTTTCAGTAAACCAAAATAAAAAACGAACACCACATTTCTCCTAAAATTTCCAAGAAACGAATCTAAAAAAATATCTAAATCACAGGTTTTCAAACACTGCGCCGCGGCACATTTTTGTGCCGCGTGAAGATCTATATTTACTTATTTTTTGTTTAATTTTTAACTTAAAAATTATTTATTATGAAACAATTATAATAAATTATAATCACGTTGCTATTTGTTATGTCTGTGTATGGGAGTATTCGTCATTACTAGGGCAATTTTTTTTTAACCTAAAAACTTCGATTTTTTAACCTAAAAATTTTAACTTTTTAACCTAAAAATAACCAAATTTTAACCTATAAAACAAAAATTTTAACCTAACAAATTTTAACTTAAGAATCATTTATTATACAAACATATAACATAATTCTCTATATTTTCAATATTAAAATTTCTGTTATCCCTCATAAAGTTTTTAATTTGAGAGAAGCATCGTTCTATGGAAGAGAATGAAGGCTGACACTTTAAAAGCATACAATATTCTTCAGGAGAAATTGATGAATTTGTCATTCTTATAATTTGACATAAATTATTTTTTTGTAATCGTTCATTCAAATATTTTTCAATTATATCTGATTCGTCGTCAAATTTTAAATTCTTTAGCTCATTGTAAGCTAACTCTATTGAGGAGTGAGAACTTTCAAATTTGCACAATAATTCTGCTATTATTAAACTAGTTTTATCTGGAATTGTCGAATAATTTCTAACAATAGAACTTAAGCTTTTTACTAGAGATTCATCTCTTAGGCTATTTTTTGCAGCCTGAACAATGATTCCATCATCAGGAATTGTTTTGAAAATGTTTATCACATGTATTAAATTTTTTGCATAATAAAATGCAGCAGTTAGCCAAGTACCCCATCTAGTTAAAACTACATGAGGTGGAATTCCAATTTCATTAAATAGTCGTTTTCTCTTGTTATTTTTTGTTATTGCCGCTTGAATTGATGCAATAAGAGAATCAATTTCAGGATAAATAGTCCTGATTTTCATTGAAAAATTATGCATCAGATGAGCAACACAAGTTACGTGAAATAACCTTGGATATAAAAGCTTAAGAACTTTTCCAGCTATAATTATATGTTAAATTAAAACCTGCTAGCATATATTTAGCGGAATCTGTTATTAGGAGAAGGAAATTTTGTCTTTCAATTAAAACGCATTTAATCGTATCGTCAACAATTTGAATAATTGTTTCTTTGGTAGAAGTTTTATCAATTTTTACGAAAGAAATCAAATAAGTTTTATCGGGATTTTTAAGTATCCCCATTAAAACTGCAACAAATTTTTGACTACGAATAGTGACCTCGTCACTTATGGCGAATACAAGTTGATTTCTAAAAAATTATATATTCATAAACCTAAACTTTTCTTGAAATAATACAATATATTCAGTTTTCAATTGTTTAACGCACATTCTTGCTTTGTATTGGGAAGGAAGAGGCAAAGAAGTATTCTTGAATAAATTCTTTAGAGGAGGCATAGTCAATTTATGCAAGGGTATATCGCATTGAATAAATGCTTTAGTGACTTGCATTGACCAGTCATCATTGGGTAACTCGTCCAAACAAGGCTGATAGAAATTATTCTCTAAAAATTATATTAATTTGTAAAAACTTAATAAATTTGAGTGCTTCTTCGATTCTCGGTGAGAATTCACAAAATGCTTTTTCTCACACCTGACTGTGCATAAGCAAAGTTGACATTGCAACTCGCCATTCTCTCGTAATAAAAACTCCAGCGGATATTCAATAACAATTTTTTTTGCCTTAAAATACATTGTTTTTACAGTTCTTGGCATACTAAACACCCACGCGCTATTTTAAATAAAGTTAAAATTTTTAACTTTATAAAAAATTTTTTTAACTTTTTAACTTTATTTTTTTCTTTAATAAGTAACTATTTCATTTAAAAAATACTTTATTTTTACTTTTAAGCCAAAATACACATTTTCATATATTTTAACTTTTTTAACTTAAATTGCCCTAGTCATTACAAATCATCTTTTTTATCTATGGGTTTTGACTGTTGTGGCACTGGAAATAGTTTACCACAGTGCCTGATTTGCATGGAGATGTTGTCGAATGAATCAATGGTTCCATCTAAACTTCGTAGACATTTTTCATCTAAGCACCCGGAATATAAAGATTTTCAAAATCATTTGGAAAATCAGAAGATGCAGTAAAGTGATCTTTTGGAAAACCGCTCTAAGAATTCTTTGCAGTAACGACTCATTTGCCTCTATTGGGGACAGGACTCTCGAGCTGTTAAGGGAAAACATCCCGACGTTAAAAATGATCTAGAATTCCTTTCTCGTCCTCATTTTACCGAAGTTAAAAAAGTGAGCAAAGAAGAGCTCCTTTATAATCTCAAATCATTCCGACCCTCCAGTAGTGGGGGGTTAGACGGCCTTCGTCCCGGTCACATTCGCGACCTTTTATCACTCAATTCGTCTGATGCAGGTGTGAACCTAATTGATTCAATATGCGACCTGATAACCCTTTTCATCAGTGGCCATATCTCTGATTTTGCACGTTCTCTCTTCATGTCTGGAAGCCTCACCGCCCTTAATAAAAAGGACAGCAGAATTAGACCGATTTCTGTTGGGTGCACTTTTAGACGCCTTGCAGCCAAAATATTATGCAGTCGTAGCTCCCATTCCTACCCGAGCATCTTTAAAAACATCCAATTGGGTGTCAGAGGAGGTTGTGAAGCATCAGCCCATTCAGTCAGAGAGTTTTTCGTTCATTCGAAGATTGGGTGGTCTAATCACCAAAAAAACAGGTGATCCGCGGGAGACGTCGTGGCTCTTCCAGAGGATTTCGTGTGCAATTGTCCGCGGAAATTCACACGCTATGCTAGGGTCATACTAATTAATTCAATCGATTTGTTACTTAGTTTTTTTCCCAAGAATGTCACGGATTCAATTAATTATTAAATTTGACAGTCACCATGGCAGGCATTATTATTTATTGACAGGTGACATGTAACCACCATGGGATGGGTAGCTCGTGTGGGACGCGACATATAAAATATTCAGATTTAATTTGTAGAATTTTTATGGCGAAGGCAAGTGAGCCATTTGGAAAACGCATCGACGAATTGTTTTCCTTGGCTATAGTACGTGGAAACTGTGTTTCCATTTACGAGGCCGGGAATTTAGTTAGTTAATAACTATTTTATTCTCTCTTTTTTCTTTCAATTTGAAAAAGGCCGGATGGGATAACAATTTTCCCGTACACCAACGGGAAGTGCCTTGTCTGGGACTGCGCCTGCACCGACACCTTCTCAGAGACAAACCTGATCGCCTCAGCCTCCTCTCCAGGATATGCTTCACAGAACTACGAAAAAATTAAAATATTCAGAGCTCAAGGACAGGTTCATAGTGCAACCGATTATTGTGGAGTCATCTGGAGTCTTCGGTCCGGAATCAATCTCTTTCATTAGGAAACTTGGATCCCTGATCTCGGTTCAGACGAAAGATAGAAGGGAGACCGAATGGCTGTTTCAACGCCTTTCAACAACCGTTGTCAGGGGTAATAGCCACTCAGTGTAACGCGCATCGGATAAGTATCATTTGGCCCATGTCGCATATTACATGACTCACCGTTGCAAATGAACAAATGATAACGAAAAACTCGTCAGTAGAATAAAAATTTGGTACATATGTAGTAGTTGGCGGCCACTTTTTAGCGAATTTTAAAAAAACTATATTTTTTTTAGTTAAAAAAATATATAATTAAAAATAATACAATATAAAAATAATAAAATCCCACGCTACTTTAATTTAAATGAGAAGTGAGGTCAATCTATTCAATCTACCCACAAATATGTCAGAAGCTACAGAAGGGGCTGTCGAAGTAAATCGAGTCTAAAAACTGGTATTTATATCATTAAAAACTCAACAGGAACGTGGTTAGCAGGAACCAAAGTACCATTCGAAGATATAATCCGGTTTGTCTACCTGTGGGCAAAAAATATATCTTCTATGGAGATATGCATGGAAAATCTTGGTTGGGCTTCACATACAACCGTGGACTGGTCAATGTACATGCGTGAAATTTGCATGCTATCATTGACATCTCGTCAGAGATCCAAAATAGGTGTGCGTAAATTTATAATATAATAGGCGGTGAAGGAATGATGTGGAAATTGACGAAAGTCATTTTTCAAAAAGGAAATACAACAGAGGCAGAATGTTGCCTGAGCAATGGGTTTTCGGCGGAATCTGCAGAGAAACGAACCAATGCTTCTTAGAAGCAATACCTGACAGAACAATGAAGACCCTTACGAAGGCTATTCTTGAGAATGTAGAAGAAGGCACCATTATCATATCAGACTGCTGGAAGGGTTATTCAACAAAAGATCTTCAGGATGCAGGATATCAGCACCTGCAAGTGAATCACAGATATTGTTTTGTTGATCCAACTACGGGTGCACACACCCAACATATTGAAAGGTTTCCAATTATATAATTATTCCTTAGAATGTGGAGTAGCGCCAAATGGCGTAATAGAAAACAAAGGGGAACAGTCAGACAACACCTTAATAGTTATTTTACGGAGTTCATTTGGCGACAGACAGCCAAAAAGAAAGAATTTGAAACAATCATGGAGTGCATTGCCTTACATTGTCCCCCAGAATCAAAACTAAAATAAAAAAAATAATTAATAATTTTGTATAAAAATAATTAATTTTTTTATAGTAATATTATTTAAAAAAGGTAATTATTCACCAAAAAAAATATAGTTTTTTTAAAATTCGCTAAAAAGTGGCCGCCAACTACTACATATGTACCAAAAATTTTAGTACTTAAAAATGTTAGTTTATAAAAATGAAGAAAATTTCAGGCAATTTTTACAAAATTCATTCCCCAAATGGAGTTTATACTGTATATAAAAAACTTAACTGGTCGTGGGAAAAGATAAGTATATGAAAAAGTCCCAGAAATGATTAAAAATTGAATAAATAAATATTTCAAAAAATATTAGCGTTACAGAAATTTCAAAATGAGTAAAAGAAACAAATTATAGGAATAAATTCGAAAAATATCACAAAATGATGAAATTTCAAATAATTTAATCATTAAAAGAAACTGCATCTCGATATATTCCCACTAAATCCAATTATATAAAAAATAAGAAAAGGGTTAATTATATAAACATCACCACAAGGTGAATCAACTGCGTGCTCACACGTGGAATAATTCATTAGGTTTACCATTAAAATTAGGATAATTAAACAATAATTAATAAAAAATAAACTATATTCTAATTACAAACATTTCCACAGTAATTCTGCGAATTACGCAAGGAACTGCAGAGTCAGACATGTGGTTCATGTACCTATTGTATTAACATGGGATGGCTGGTTACTCAAAAATTCCTACAATCTGCACTTTTTGATCGATCAGGTCTTTTTGAGAGATCATCACAATCTCTATAAGCAGATTGTGCTTCTCATGTCCGCCTCGTTACTCTGGACTTTCGTATTTTTATTTATTGTTGCATCGATACGAATCTTCACAGAGTAATTCGCACTCTTCGACTAAAAGAATAGATTTTCAACCTTCGATTTCGTAATTCTATACTACCTGCACAACATAGTTCACTGTGTCTTTGTAAATAGTCACTAGCATTCAATCACACCTTGTCGCCAAGTGATCAACCGTCTTCTTGGCTGAGTTACGGTGACTGCACATTATTCTAGCATTATAAAAAATAGAATACTTTTCTGTATGAAACAGAGAGTCTTCACTGTTTCCGGTAAGTTTTTTCTATGCAATAATCAACTGGAAAATTAGCAACATTGACGCTTAGATCATTTAAAAAATCTGAGAGAGTTGCATGCCATTGTTTATTCTTTATTTGCTCCATCATAAAGTTCTTCTGCAATTCTCTCAGCATGTTCAAAAAAAGATTTCCAGTTTCATGGAATGTAAATTTGCACTTGAGATAATCCGTGATTATAAGCAAATAGACCACTCCCGGACAACTATCAGAAACGCCACTAACAAAGATTCTCGTACTGGAGGACCGGTAAAAGTTTGATTTTTATTCATAATCTATTGGTGATGCAAATATAAAAAGATAAAGTCGAACGCTTGTTTAAAAAATAAAAAACGCTTTCAGTTTAATAAATAAATTTAAAGTCGTTAATTTAAAACTTATTAATTGAATGTCACACAACCTGGATTGTTACTTTATGCTCGGGATATACTTTATACTGTATCATCACGGAAGACGATAGTCGGGTAATGACGAGACTAGGATTTTAGATGGTGTCATACTTCCTGACACTACTGTCAAAATTCATTCGGTTGTCACAACCCAATAATTTGTTTATTTGTCGACAAATATTGGACTTGGGCTGGTTTGTTTGCTCCCGTTCAGGTCCCACATCGATATTCGGCAGATTCTTTAATGTAGTACAAAATCGAACATCAATGAATTCTTAGAAGTGCATATTTGGTTGCCACTGGAATTTGAATATTGGCGTGCATTAACTCAATCAAAAAGATATCTGATATTAGAATACATACTTACTATCTTTCTCTTACTGTATATGCTCTATTGGTGTTATACTCGATCGAGTGTTCATAAGTCGTCTAGCAAGACATTGTGGACAAGACCTGAGCACAATCATAACTTCATCTCTGCGAGATTCATAGACTAAATTCTTTAAAAGAGAAGAAACCTATAAAGAAAAAGATGTCCATTTTCAAGGTGAACATTTACAACAAATATTCTCTCTGTTCATCTTCTTCCACAACGAATACATGCAAAAGAATTTCACTTGTCTTAAAAAAATAGTTGATCCGGCAAGGAGTTGCGTAAAAATCGTAAATATACCTTCCGCGAATGCTGACATGTCGCCCAGGCCGGGCACACTTTTTTTATAAAAAGAACAAGACAGAAAGAGAACACGTTACCAAGGAACTAACTAATCAAAATAAAGTCATGTGTCTCTTCTGCTTCATCTTGTTACCCCTCCCCATTTTTTGTTGTGTGGCCGATTAAGACATCCGATTCCGCAGCGATAACACTGATAACGGCGTCAGTCGTCAATCCTGGTGCATATTGGATACATCGATCCTTTAAGGATTCTATTAGTCTAAATGATGATGAGCCTTTTCTTTTAATACAATCCCGTCTCTCCTTCAGCAAATTGGATTGTATAATTTGATATCTCAGATAGTTTATAAATTTTTTGCTTTTATATTATTTATAATTACGAAATGAACAAAAAAATTAACTTTCTGGCAGAGCAAAATGGAAATTACATAATTTGCGGAATAATTTTCCATCCAATGAAGATTAACAATAGAAGAAATTCGCTTAGTGATAGAAACCTGTTTTAGGCATTGTAGAAGAGCAGTAAACAAAATTTAAATTTAACTTGTTTCCAATATTTTTTTGGTGTCTCTTGCGTAAACACGATAAACCAAAAAGATCTTCAACATCTTTCTTACCAAAACAACCCGGGATGCTTTGCTACAATCAGAAAACCTTGGTTTGGACCATGCAATGGTCGGACTTTACAAGCACAGATGTCCGCTAAATTATTCTTAGATTATTTGTAAATTTTTCTTTTCATTTTAAGAGTTTGTTTGATGAACTCTTTTGGCATATCCCGATTTGACATTCAGTCCTAGGACAAGTTTTGAAATATAATTCAAATAAAAGGGATACAGTCGTGTACACTTTGTTTGTTTAATTGATCTTATTTTTCTATTTCCTTTTTAAGTATGTAGAGTTCTATCCCCTAAAAGTGAATGTCACACAATTAATTTAACAAAAGTGACATCAGAATTGCCAGCCAAAATAATCCGAGCAGGAATAAAGCAAAAAAGACTTTAAAAGTCTATTAATTAGACATTCCATATGCCCATACGCGGAGCAGAGACTCCAGTTTAGGGATCGGTCTTTGATAATCAAGTTTTCTCACTGTCGATTTGACTTGCCAAGTTGCAGTGGCTGCATTTATTCTCTCCGTTATTGAAAAACAAATTTCGGTCTTGCAGTAGTGACAGGCTTGCTTCAGTCGGGGGAATTGTTTCCATGGGTTAACAACCCGCAAGCATAATTAATTATTCGTCTTCATAGAAGTGTCAAAAATATTGAGGATTTCCTCTCCACAAGTGTATCCATCTCCAAACAGAATAAAAATTAGAGATCTATTTGTTTTAGGTTAAAATTACAACATATGATGATTCTAACCTCGATTTATCTTGAGATTTATTATATGAATCCAAGCTTTGGCTGCGAATTAAATTTCGTTCTTATGACTTTAAAAAATTCATGTAAGCAACAATTTTCTGAGTGTTCAGACTCTTTTTGACTCCTATGTTAGAGGGGTTCAGTGGATTGTTTCCCATAATTCTATGGAAAATTTTGTATTTTCTATTTATTTCATTATTTGAGGCAATAAATTTGGTGAATCCAAATTCAACGTAACAATCCGACCAAAAACGACAATCTTGTTAATAATAAGTAGAATAATAAACCACGCTAATCAAATCAGACTAATTTTAATGTCTATTGTATTATAATTAATTATACAATTAGTTTTAACTTATATATATTTTTATTTTTCAAAATTCCTGGGTCCACTAAAATTTTTTTGGGAACCATTAGTGGTTCAGTCGGCCAAGGTCAATTTTTTACATCAACGTCGTCCTCTTAAGACCTACGTTTACAGCACGGATGGGCAGATACATGTCGACGCGCAGTCTAAATTCAGGGGTACGCACTCAACAGGCATCGATAATCCGTGCTTCGTCTCGGCTTGCAAACTCTCTAAGATTTTTCGCAACACCAGTATCTGAATATATGCCTTCACCCTTTCGAGCACCTTCAGATGGTTCATTAAGAATTTTGACACAATTTTGTCCCAGGTCATAACGACAGACAATTTTTATTTTCGTTAGGAATCTAGATTCGTATATATTAATGGATTATAAAATAGTTATTCAGTTTCCGTTTTCGTTATTTGTTAAAGAATTTTGACATTAAGAATCTAGATTATAAACAATTTATTTATTTATTTATTTATTTACCCCGGCCCCTTCAATTGAAGGAAGCCGGTGGCTAACAAGAACGTTAGGGCCAATGTCGGACGCTCCCAAAGATCCCCGATCGTGATCCGGTGTTCCGAGGAAGTAGAAGGCGGGCCTGGACAGGAGAAAAGGTCGTTGAGGGAATAGGAAGGGGTTATTCACCAAGACCGATTTTTATGCGATAATCGTGTAGGCCAGTATGGTGGCCACAGCGGAGACGAGCCAAGTTCACTCGGGCTTCTCTTGAGAGGGAGGATTCGATCTTATTAATTGGCGGCGGAAGGCGTCCCAGAAGCTTGTTTATTCCAGACATCTGATTGCCCTCGTAGCCACCAGGTCGTGAATCCCCTTCTGGTTAATGTCGGAGGGGATCGTATAAGCTTGCGGACTTTGTCCGCGAGGGTCGGAACTATTCTCCTGTTGTTAGTGGAGTGCCAGAGGAAGTAGCCAGGGTGATTTAGGGTTCGGCATTTGTCAAGAAATTGCAGCCCGAGCATTTCAAAATGGTCACTGATTGGAAGGATTTTCGATTCCCAATGTAGGTGGTCGGTAGGTGTCGTTTTTAGACAGCCGGTAATAATTCGTAATGCTGAGTTTGAGTTCTCTGAAGTTTTTCAAGGTTTGTATTAGATAAGCAGGAACCCCAAGCAGGGATGGCGTAGTTCATAGTTGTTCTAATAAACTGCTTGTATACAGTTGTTAGACTTTCCTTATCCTGCCCAAATGAAGTCCCCGCAATAGCTCGGAGCACATTGAGTTTTTTCTGGGATTTTCCACAGATATATGAAACATGTTTCGAGAAGGACAAACAGCAATCAAATATCAGACCCAAGATTTTGGGGGATTTTTCAACTGGGAGTGGAGTGTTGTCTAGGAATAGTTTAGGCTCTAAGTTGAACTGACGGCGGTCAGTTGTGAATAGCGTAACAGATGATTTGGAAGGAGAAGGTTGAAGAAGATTGCATTTCAGCCAGGACGAAAGAGTGTTCATGTGTTCCTGCAGAAATCCAGAAGCGGTGATTATGTTTTGGTGGCGGGAGGCAAAAATTAAGTCATCAGCGTAGGAGAGAAGTAGAGTATTATTGTTCGTCGGGATATTTGACAGATGTAAGTTAAATAAGGCAGGTGAAAGGACCGAGCCTTGGGGAACTCCGTTAGGCAAGTATTTGTAGCGTGAGTAAGAAGACATGATTGTGGTGCGACCAAGACGCCCAGAGAGAAAAGAGAGTAGCCATGACTTTATTTGGTAGGGGAATTCCGTATCGGTTATTTTCCTACACAGAACGTGTCTTGACGTTCTGTCAAATGCCTTTTCAATGTCGATGGATGCAATAATTGTTCTTTGAGGTGGCTTATGATTGTTAAACCCATCCGCAATGAATTGTGTCAGTTTTGAAAGATGGGTGGAAGTGGAATGCAAAGAACGAAAGCCATGTTGAGATTCAGCAAATGGGAGGAAAGGTTTTATGATGCTCAATACAACTCGCTCTGTTATTTTTGAAACCACTGAGATCAAAGAGATAGGTCGAAAAGAGGAGGGGTCAGAGGTATCACGATTTGGCTTTGGGATAGGGATGATGGTAGATTTCTTCCAAAGCATAGGAACCAGACCATGGTTGATCGAGTATTCGATTAAATTGGTCAGAGCCAGAAAGCCATTAGGACCCAGATTTTTTAGGTGGTGGATGGCAAGGCCATCAGGACCTCTGGCGTTAGAATTCCGCGAGTTAACAACAAGTTGCCTGGTAAATGATTCTGGGATGTTAATATAGTCAGTAGAATGTCATTTGACTTATAATGTGATTTCTTACGAAACGGAGATCCTTTGGGGTAGGAAGGTGACTGATTTTTGCATAATGGCGAATTAAGATGTTGGCTTGATCCTGGAAAGATAGGACATTTTTTGGTCGAGATACCGGTGGCATGTGAGAGGGGACATGTTTGCCTCGTGTGAATTTTCTTGAGGGTTCTCCAGAAAGCACGGGATCCAGTATTTGGGGTTATTGAAGTGATAAAATCATTCCATTCGTCAGTTTTATGTTTCTTGATTAATTCGTCAATTTGTTTGTTGATTTCTGCTAGGGATTCTCCATTTCCATTGATAGAAGTCGTCGATTTGATCCTCCTTCGTTTTTGAATAGTTCAATGATAGGTGGGGGGAAGTGGAGGCCGTGATTTCGGATGAAGCCGCGGGGAATAAATTTTTTGTCCGCAGAAAGAAGTGTACTAGTAAAGAAAGCAACGGCAGCGTCAAATGATTGAAAGAGGAGCAAGAAAAATTACTGAATATACGTTCAGTTTCACTCCTGAACGAGTCCCATTTCCCACGTTTGTAGTTAATGTAGGTCTTCGTAATTCTCTTCTTTACAGGGTGATGGTTTATTTTGATTAGAATAGGATTGTGGTCCGTTGGTAGGTCGTACAGAACTGTCCATTTGGCGTCGAGGGCGATGTTTGGGGAACATAAGGTAATGTCAGGAGAAGTGTTTGAATCTCCAGGTCGCATTGCACAGCGGGTGTGTAGAAGAGGGTTGTTTAGAGTGATCAATTCTTCCGCATCCGTTGTGATTTGCTGGCCACGTTTGTCAGTTTTGTTTGTGGATAACCAGAGAGGATGGTGGGCGTTGAAGTCGTCACATAGAATACAGTTTTCAATTGAAAAAAAGAGGCAGTAAGTTCGGTGTATAATTGGGAGCACATGACGAAATCGGGGGATATATGTGTTAACAACAGAGTAACATATCTTGTTAATGTTAATTTGAATAGATGAAATTTCGGTAAATCGATCATTAGTTAAGAGAGATTCAATGTTGGCAGTTGAGTCTGCAAAGGGAATGGCCTCGTGAATGAGAGTAATGAGACCACCGCCAGGCTTTCCAGACTGGCGGTCACGACGAATGGTGGAATATCCCTTAAAACGGGGGGTTTGGGATTTTTGAGTAAGTTTGGTCTCTTGAATAAGAGCTATATCAATAGAGTTCGTGTGTAGAAAGTAGCGTAGGTCATTGCATTTCTTGGAAATCCCGTTGATGTTCAATTGAAGGATGGTTAGTGTTCTAATAGGCTCAGGTCCAGGGTTTTGTTCCACATCTCCACACCGAATCAACAATAGAGTCAGGGAACGTAAGCTTGGCGCTCGTCCCGTAGCCACTACCAACCAAACCGTTGACAGGTTGGTTGGCAAGGGGGAAAAATTGGTTCTGTTTGTTGCTGATGAGAAATCAGCATCCATCGTCTCCACGAGAAGGTGAACCACATGACGATCAGATTATAAACAATTCAATTTGGATTCTCTTAAAATACTCTAACAACAAAAATACTAACCAAACTTAAGTTAAAAAAGTAATTAATTTTTATACAAAATACTCAATGTCCAATATTGTTTATTTTTGACAGGGGTACAGCCTGCACTGAGAGAACAAATAAAAAAGGATCTTTAATTGTCGTCACAAATTAAATAAGACTAAATACAATAAAACCTTTCAAATCCGCCGATTTTGATCAAAAATCTGCGGATGCAAAAGGCAATTTGAATAATATTTTATAGTTGAAACATGAACTCACAATATAGATTAAATATTTTTTATACAAAAATGACTGAAAACATAAAATATTTATAAAAATAAAAAAAATTATGTTTTTTATCTGACTTTCCTAACATTTTCCCGATTTTCATAATATTTTAGCGATCACCTATATTTTCATTTTCCTGAGAAGCATAGATTTTATGAAATTTCTTAATTATTTCTTCATAATGTTTCCCCCCACTATTGCTTGGGACACGTTCTGGAGGAGCCATCTCGTCTCCAGAGGATTGTGTGTTCTCAAGGTCTTGAGACGTCCAATACACTTGAGGAAGCACAACGACTCATTCCCAATCGATCCCAGGGTTTCGACAGCAACCGGCCGGAAAACGTAACGATCGGTGAGCCCATTATATGTCACAGTCGGATAAATGGACAAGCGAATAAATAAACACCTGGCTTAAAAATATTTAAAAAATATATAAATAGTTATTTTATACATCAATATTAACAATTAGTTAAATATTTTAGAGAAATATTTTACTTTTTAATTTATAAAAAAGCGTGGAACTATGCGTATTGTGAAGCTCAGCAAAGAAATTATTGAAAAAATTAAAAAAATCAAAGAAAACCAAGAAGAAAACACATTAGACGAACAGCGGTAAAGCCCCAGCCCTTTTGCGAACCCATCAAAGCTGAATATGCCACCGAACCTCCGAACCCTACTGTGCTTCAAAAACACAGTGAGACCCAATCCCATCAGACGACAACTGAGCCTAACAGCTCAAGCCTCACATATTCTCTGAGTATCGAAAACCCGGCACTTGGAAAGATCAAGAGATTTAACCTCCTATCCAAGTCGCCAACTGCTTCCAAAGCCCAGATAAATGAGGTTGCGCAACGTGTGTACACGCCGACACACAGCAACGAAGCCAAACACGTAATGAACAAGGGAGACTACGCACTGAAGATCTTCAAGAGGTCCATGGACCGGGCTGAAGGGACACCTTTTGGTGCCCGATTAAGGAGGATCTTCCCATGGTTCCAGTCAGTAGTTATTGGGAAGAGACTCACGTACTTGTACCCAGTTCAGACAGTAGAGGAGGAAGACTGCAACTTCTACTATCTCATCCGATCCTTCAGTAACCGAGCGCTCTCTATAATGCCATCCCCTTATAATGCAAGGGAAAAAATTTATATAATAAAAAAGTATCATTCCGAAATTTTGTTGAGTAATCCAAAAAGTATCATTCCAATAATGATTAAAATCTGGTAGAAATTGATCATTTTAGATTTTAGGGCGCTAAAATAAAAGATCGCCAAATCCGGGAACAAATAAATAAAAGTTTGCCGTAAGAATATAAAGAATAGAACTTTCTATCAAAAAATAAGGTGAAATTCGATGAATAAAGATAAATGAGAAGATTTCAAATAAGCAATATAAACAGATTGAAAGAATAAACTCGCAAATATTACAAAATGATGAAATTTCAGATAATTTATTAATTAAAAGAAACTGCATCGCAAATATTCCTTCTAATCCAATTAAATAAAAAAATAAAGATTGACCAAATAATGCAACAGGACAACAAGGTATGTCAACAGCGTGCTCACACGTGCCACAATTTATTATGTTTTCTATTAATAATTTGGTAACTAAAAATTAAAATAATTTTAATTAAAACACAATTCTACCTAGTAGCTTATAAACAGTGTAAATACCAGAGGGGATATCTCAATGATGGTCCAGATATCTGAAATAAAGACTGCGATAACAATATTTATTTCTGTTTCATAGAGAATCGACAATTAATTTGCAAGGAGATTGTATTTCTGAAATTTCCACGTGCCAAATTTTTTTAACAAAAAATCTATACAAATCAATTTATGATAGGCGTTTCTAGAAAGGCGATTCTAGAAAATAAAAAGTAAATTTTTTTTAATCTGAATATGCAAAACAATCATCATTTTTTGGATGTGGCGCCACATCTTTGTTTATAAGAGATTTATAGCATCATTGTGTTATTCATTAGGAAAATTAAATTACAAAAACAATAAAAATGGAAAATGTTCCGAAATCGTTGTATTCATCGTTAATTGGATAAGGACAAAGGCCCTCAATCATCAAAACTTCAAATCTTTTATAAATGATATTGATGCCGATTGTGGAGATGTTATTCTTTATATTCTTTTGATTTTTCATTACATAATTTCGGATTTGAACACTGATTTACAAGGAAAAGACAAGCTTTGCAATCAATTATATGGATTTATATCCTCTTTATTCAAAAAACTATATTTGTGGAAGATTAAACTTTCAAATAGACATTCTTTGCATTTTCAGCAAAATAGCTAGAATTAAGAACAGACACCGCAATAGACTAACGGATGTTCATCTAAGTAAGTTGCTGCGGATTTCAACATCTAATTTCGTACCAGATTTTGAAAATATGATTAAGTAGTTTATAAATTCTTTCATTTTTTAATTTCATTAAGCTATATAAAAAATTTGTAATTTTTGAAAAAGAAACATTTATTTGCAAAAATATCATCCATTTGGAATTAACTCAATATAGAATCTCACAGTCGGATAAATGGACACGCGAATAAATGGACACCTGGCTTAAAAATATTTAAAAAATATATAAATAGTTATTTTTATACATCAATATTAACAATTAGTTAAATATTTTAGAGAAATATTGTACTTTTTAATTTATAAAAAAAGTGTGGAACTATGCGTATTGTGAAGCTCAGCAAAGAAATTCTTGAAAAAATCAAAAAAATCAGAGAAAACCAAGAAGAAAACACATTAGACGACAGTCCCAACAGAAAACAACGATTTAGGCTAAAGCAGCTTGCGAAAAACATATGCTTTGAAAATGGAAATGTATTCTTTATTAAGAATTCAACCAAATTGCGATTTTTCGCAGAGGATGACATTGAGTTGAAGCTTAAATGCATTGAGGTATTGGATTAATTAACATTAATTAGGCGGAACATAATTATAATCATTTTGGTAGAGATCGACTGTTCAGCAAGCTAAAGACTAAGTATTATGGTTTGACTAGAGATGAAATTTGCGGTAGAAATAGCTAACCTATTTCAAAATATTTTTTATTACATCGGACCACCAATCATCCTCCAAACAGACAATGGGAAAGAATTCTGTAATTCGTTAATTGACGAAGTCTGTGAAAAATATTCGATCAAGCATGTGCGTGGTAGGGCACGAGCGCCCTGGATACAAGGGCAAGTAGAGAGGTTGCCTGATGGTTTTAATTTTTTAAGGTTCAACCAAAGCATAAAACGTTGGATATCTTCAGCAAGTGCCTCTCGTGGATATTTTGGGCGATATTGTACCATAATCAAAGACATTGTTTATGATTACAATAACACAATACATTCCACAACCGGAAAAGTCCCGTTCTACTTGTTTATGGGTGCTCAAAATCCGAATCCAGTAACGGAGTCGGAAATTGAACAATTATTATTGGGAGATGTCGACAGTGCAATCGTAGATGCACGTGAAGAGCGTATTCAAAACTTTTTATCGCTGGAGATAAAATGATAGACAGGAGAAGATGGAAATATGATGAAGATTCCATAAAAGTCGGAGCTACAGTATTACTAAGGTATTAATTTTTTAACACATTCCCAAGACAAGACAATGATGCCAATATTCGAAGGTTCCCATTATACGATGGATTATCAAACAACAAATATGTTGTGGTAGATCAACAAAATGACATGTACTCGATCGAAGATGAGAATGGTGAAAAACTAACGTACATATATCAAGAATTGCAAAAATTGACTAACGATTTTGTTTAAAATTTTTCATCTAAATTTTTTTAAGAATTGGAAGCCCGCATAGGGTTAGGGTTAGTTGTTTAAGATTTGAGTTAGGGTTAGGAGCAGACGAAGCTTTTATATGGAATCTAGAATTTCTTTCTATTTTCTAATGTAAATTTTAATTATTATCTCAATTTTAACCAATTTATTTACAATTTTAAATCATTATTTTTTAATGGTTAACCAAAAATCAAATAGATTTCTCGATAATCAATAAAAATTGTTGATGTCAGTGGGATGTTGATTTTTTCGAGATCCTGCTTTTTTCAACAGGTACCAAAATTATTAAAAATGTGTTTAAAGTGAGACTTAGAAAAAAATTAACATGTATTTTGTATGGTAATATTGCTCAAAAATGAAATTTTGAAAGTGTCCATTTATTCGCGTGTCCATTTATCCGACTGTGACATTTTATTTCTTCTTCTTGATATCCTCTGCTCTATCCGCAGCTGTGCCGGCATTGCAGGCACTTTCCAACATGTTTGTCTTGGACAAGGAGTCGGAACATGTTGAATCCCATACGAGAGGCTTTCCTTCCAAAAACGGAAAGATAGTCATCCCGTCTGAGCGTTTTCCATCTCCTCGGTCCAATCCAGGTGGTTCCAGCACTGATGGGAATCCGATTGAATCGAGAGCTCTTCTTATAACGTCGTTGAGAGCTGAATGCCTTGGGCTCCAGAACGTGTCCCAAGCAATTGTGAGGGGAAACAGGATCGCCATCAGTTCTTCTTCTTTGCATAAATTAGATTAATTGATTTCTTATTCTAATAAATCCCCAATGTTAATTTCTTCATAATCATTTTCGTAGTTCTTAGATTCACTGTTAATTATAATTTTCTCACATTTTATCAATTGAGCATGACGAAAGCAAGTTTTGATGACTCAGGAGTTACTTTATTCTAACCAAAGAATGTTAATGTGGCAACAGCTTTAAGCGTAATTGCATTATTTTCATTCTAACAATTTTCCCCGCCTCGATCTTTTTGATCATATCATTTATTTTCAAATTGGCTTTAAAGGATTTTATAATTCCTTGATCCATTCGTTGCAAGACCGAGGAAGTTCTTGAAGGCAATAAGAAAATTTTAATAGAGTTTAGCGTGACAGTAATTTGATGAGATGAGCATCGATTTATTGCAACTGTATTTTTTTGTTTTTTCTTTACAAGTTCACAATCACTGAGCCATTTATTAAAAATTTAACGGTTCATTTATGCTTTATTAGAATGGGTGTGGATAACATAATTTCAAATGTTGAAATTTTTCATGCTTTATTGGAATTGGTGTAGATAACATAATTGCCAATGTTAAAATTTTTAACAACACCTTTGAGTTTTAAATCTTCCCATCGTTATGGGCCTTTTTTTCCAGAACCGGATTTTACAAGTAATCGCCTTGTAAAAAAACGGGTTAATCTACATTATAAACATTTTCCAATCCATATTGATCAATTTTTAAACTGATTGTGTCATTATAATTAGCAATAAGTTTTTTATCATGATTTAAAGATCCACTGTCTCCTAAAAATTTCTTAACTTGAAACCATTTCTTGATTCTGAATTATTTTTTCAAAATTTAAGAGCTTTTACAATTAACATCGAATCTGATTGAATTGCTTTACTAGATTTCATTAAGTCAATACATGTTTAATCGCTCATCAAGTTCACTGAATTTGAGTTTTGTAATTTTCGTTATGTTGAATTTTTGATATCGGTCATATTCAAAGGATCCGAATTTGATTTGAGATCGTTTATAGTTCTCGAGAAAAGTTTTTTTTAAATCGTAAAGAGAAAATCCTAGAAATTTGAAGTGCCTAAACAAATTGGTTTTCAGAATTAAGCGTAGTAAGGAAATTTTTTTGCTGATAAAAAGTCTAACACAACGAGACATCACAGAAAAACACATTTTAGAATGTAATGATAATTTAACTTACAATTATATAAAAATACTTTTCCATAATATAGTACGACCTTAAATTGGAACACTAAGAGTTCCAAAAACCGAGGTTCTGTCAAAAAATTAATATTTCGTTTTTTATTACATCAATTATACCAATGCTGATTTCATATTTACAAAAAAGTATTCTGTGTGAATGACTTTTTAGTTGTCGAGCACTTTCAACTTTTTTCTCGTAAATATGACTCATAGTGATTAAGCGTCGAGTTTTTTTATTCCTAATTAATTAATTTGTTTAATGACTAGAAATAAAAAATAATAAAAAATTTTTCTCCAAAACGAGTTTCAAATTTAAAAGAAATTATTAATTCTAGGCAGAGATCGTACAAAGTGTTCCATACCGAAAACTATTCCAAATAAGGTTAGACTGTACTTGAAAAGCGGATTCGAAAAACAAACAGATTTGAGAATTATCCATAAGAAAGTTTAAATTTTTGATTAAAACAATCGGGTTTGAGAAGCTGCGGATATTGAAATCAGAGAGTTTGAGAGGTTTTACTGTACTCAGTAAATAAATAAAAGACTTAATTCAGGATATATATTTCAGGTTATTAAAATGTGGTCAAAATACGCATCAATGATTTAAATGATTAAAAATAAAAATAGCGTTCAAATTACAGAAGTTATGGCGTTTTGTACTAAATTTCTGATCATAATAAATATAGTCCTATTGGGGGTAGATTTCTAATAATTATAAAAACAGGTCATTGGAGGACTGGGCAGCTATGCGGGAGTAGTGATATTAAAAGATACTATTCAGAGAAACATGCTAAATAATAGTTATTTACAAACACCTGGAATTATAATTCTCTTTGCAGGAATATTTGGATTTATAGGAATGTTGTCTGGAATTTGTTATTCTTTTAAAAATAATCGATGCTGCAGTATTTTTGTAAAAAATTGAAAATAAATATAACAACTAGTTCTCGATTTGTCTATTGTGCATATTTTCGCTTGTCTTGGCCGCAACAATTATTTATTGTGTGAAAAAACCACAAGTTAAAGACTATAGTCCTAACTGTAGATGATAAACTTGATACGGAAAGAACTGCTGCGAGAAATTAAAAATTTTAATTCTAATACGAAAAATCTTGATTTTATTCAAAACACGTTCAAATGTTGTGGTGCAGACTCCACAGCTGATTATTTGCCGTTGATTGTCCCACCTCAAAGTTGTTATTCAAAAAACGCGATTACATATAGCACTGTAATTTAATAATGAATTTATTTTTAGGGATGCGTGGCACGAATTGACGCTTTATTAACAAAATATAAAATTTATTTAATCATTGGAGCAGTTCTGATTTGCATTCTAACAGTTATCAATTTTATTTCAATAATATCTAGGGTCTTGGCATATTTGCTAAATATCCTAAAAATGTTTAATATAATACCTCTAAATAATCTACTAATCATTTAATGAATCGATTTGTTTACTAGATTCTGTACTTCTAAATTTGATATTTCAGTCTATTTTCTATGTTTAGTAGAATACAATATATATGTGTTTGAGAACTTTATTAATAAAAAGAAACTAATTAACTAAGTAATTTTTCAAAATCAAGAGCCTTCAAAGTGAGCAGAGGATGGCAATCCACGCACCTCCTCCTCTTCTTCCTCCTTTTCTCTGGCACTGTAGACCTTCCAGAAGGTGCACTCTTTTAATAATATAGACGTATGACATCACTTGTCTTATTAAAAAAACTCATAAGAATTATTTTAGATTATTGTTTTGAATAACTAATACATTTTTAAGATTTATCTGTCGATTTTCTGGCTAGTCTTCTTCTCTTAGGACCATCTAAAACAGAAAGAATATGTACTTGTATTCAGTTATTAATCCTCAAGGAAGATCAAAATTATTCTCTAGTTGTAGCTCTTTAAAGTTTGTTTTTGCGTAGAAAGGGATGGTTTTTGTCGACTTTTATATTCCCCTGCTGCACGACTAACTATATATAAGCCATCGTTTCATTTTCTATCACATTCTCGATTCCAGAGGCTCTTATGGAAATCATATCGATACACAAAGGAAGAGAGCCGTTAAAATCCTACGAAGCCTGATCAGATTTCATCTGAGTCCAAAAACATACATCTACGTATACAGGACATGTGTACAACCGATTTTCACCTACGAGTTTGAGGGCTGGTATGATACAGGTGAGAGGGTTTGTCTAATCAACAAACTTGAGAAAAAGAGGCGTTACGCCATTAAGTTGGCCTACGGTCTCGATCTCAAAGAAAAATTAGATAACTCATATGAATGCTGGAGAAGGCGCGGTTGTTTTTGTAGTGGACGTCAGATATCTAAAGTGTCCATAAGGGAAATATGCTGCTCAGTAGAGACACTCCGGTGCCTCATTTTTTTAAATTTCCCGTCGTCAATAATGGCTAGTTTTTCCTGTCTTCCTAACTAGTAAAATAAATAAATTGTAATTTCTATCACAAGGTTGGTCCTGTAGTGAATAGAGAAAATACGTTGCATGTAAGTAATACATATATAATTCCAGGGGAAATTTACTATTTTAATGACATTTTAAATTTCTTCAATGGTTTTAAATGCCTAAATTTATTTAAATTGTAAAAAGGTGGTTTAAAAATATTTTAAATGACAAAAGATAAGTCTAATTTATATCTATTAAAAATAAATTTGAAAAAAATAAAATCAAATTACCTCGACTGGGAGTTGAACCCAGAACCTCTCGCGTGTTAGGCGAGCGTGATAACCGCTACACCACCGAGGCGTTATTATTAATTTAACCGCTATGTTGAGTATTGATTTTGTAATTTGAAATTTTTAATCGAACCCCTCTATTATATGAGGTCATCCGTTCCGCGGTATCCGCCTTGCACATGGCTTAGGATGGCAAGAGCAGCTCTCGGACGCCCAAGAATTGTTTCTCAAAAGCCTCCCTGAGATCCTAGAGAAGATAATATCTATATGGCAAGTACGGCGGTAAGTATTGGCATCCATTAAAATACTTGCTAAGGTATTTTCCGCTGTAGCTGAGATTTTGTATTCCGGACGCATGCTTTTTAACGTCTTTTTTGTTATTCTAATACACTTAAACCCCTCTATAATGCCATCCCCTTATAATGCAACCCCGCTTATTGCCCCGTTTTTTGGTTCTTCAAATTTTTCTTTATAATGCACATCCGTGCTGTAAACTCAGTTATTGCCACGTTAAATTATGTGCCTTATCCGATATAACGCCATTAAAATTTTTAAATTATAATTTTTAAGTGGATCCTAAGACAGTTTATGATAGATTTGAAAAATCAAACTAAATTTGTGCCAAATATAATGGAAATGATATCTTTAATATAGATAAGACTTGTCTTTACTATAAAATGATTCCGTCAAAATCATTAACAACTCCTGATAAAACTAAAGATAATTTTAATAAACCAACCATATTTTGAAAATGTTAAAAAATATAAAGAAAGAATTACAATTGTTTTCTGTTGTAATTCAGATGGGAGCAAAAAACTCCGTCCACTTGTGATTGGAAATCTAATAATCCGCGTTGTTTCAAAGGCTTCAATTATCATTTATATTCGGATTACAGATTTAATACTAAATCATAAACGACATCAATGATATTTCAAGATTAGATAAAGGAGTTGGATAATCAAATGAGATGTGGGGGAAAAATACTTCTAATTATGGACAACTGTCCAAGTCACATTATTCCGACGTTATCGAATATTGAAGTGCACTTTTTGCCTCTAACAACAAGTCACTTACAACCATTGGATTCCGGAATGATACATAGTTTTAAGGCACATTACCGAAAACTACGGCTAAAAATTCGAGAAAAGAAATTGTTGATCAAAATCAATTGAGTCAACTGATTTCAACATTGAATATTAATGATGAGATGGATGTCAACGTATATGTTTTTCAATGGATGAAATAGTTATAGACAGTCAACGATTATGGAGTTTTTTAATAAATTTTGTGTTTAATTAATTTTAGCGGGGTCGCGTTATAATGCCACCCTGCTTATTGTTATAAAATATTTGGTAATGAGACAAATCAATTTTATTTTTTAATGAATTCTTAAATATTATTAAATTTTAGTTGTAAATTTTGCTTTTTATGGAAGGTTTAATCATATGGGCGCCCCTGCAGAAAATAACAGTACGAGTCTCGAGGAAGCAGGAAATTTTTCTGTCGGGGTGTACGAAATCACGGAAAATTTCGTGATTACTCCTATTGATGGAGTTAGAAAGATGCCAACAAACCTCCACTTATTGGTAGTTATCATCAGTTATGTCGACGGCTCTGAATCCACTTGGATCTCTCATGTTGATGCTACTAAGAAGAGGATGGCTCCTCAATTTGTCTGAATTTCCAAGAATGTGAAAAATTGGCTTTTTGCCAAAAGTATTTACCGACTGGAACGAAAATCGCAAAATCTACTTCTTTGGTGGACACTTATTGCTTTGTCCCTGGGCTAATTTCAAATCCAGTTGGGTAATTGCACAAAAAGCTCTCTAAAAAATATAAAAAGATAGACGGAAAATCCCTGGAAGATTCCTTATGAACGTGGAGATTAGTCGCATCGTGAAACGCCTGCTTGGAAATTCCCCATCAGATGGCTAAAATTCTATTTTCCATAATTCAGATCTAATTTCATTTTTAAAACTCCCAGGCCAAAAAAAGCCATAGATAAGAAATCAATAGAAATCAATAGACTTAAAAGCCTTGGGAGGATCCCCAGGCAAGTGAAGCTTAATAGCATTGTAAAACGTCTGCTCGAGGTACTTAGCTTCTGTGAAGACCTCTGGTCTTAACAGGGTCTCTCAGAGCTGTTCTTAAAAGAAACAGTTTCTCAGTTCTTTATACGGCTTGTACCTGATTACCTTTGTTTCTTGTTTTGTTGATAAAAACAAACAAAATAGATTAGTCAAATTAAAAAAATAAAAAAAATAATTTTCAGGAAAAAGTCGTTTATTTATGTATAAATTTCTATTAAAACTGATAAAATAATTAAATTTAGAACACTATCTCAGGAAGAATTGGAAATTATCAAAGAATAAAAGTTAAATGAAGAGGATTTGAGTGTTTTCGATAGCAATAGCAAGTCCTAGCGAATGCGGCTTGACAGAATAGCCAGGTCAATTGTCTTTAAGAATGAAATTTCTTACATTCTCGTTAATGATCAGTGAACACCAAAGCAGAGATCACACCACGTGTCCGATATATTGCAGACTTAGTCAATTTACGACGTTATTCGAAGACAAACGACTCATATTCATGGGTTTTATAATATTAATAAGTAGTTAGGTATTACATGTGATAAATTCTTTTTCAAAATATGCCGTGGTTGAGGTTATTAGAACGAAATCTGCAGATGAAGTGGCTTCTAGCTTAAAACGGATTATTTATTTTTTGGACCACCTATCATCGAACGGAAAAGAATTTAAGAAATCCAAAATGGAAAAATTATACGAGAAGTATAATATTTGACACATATTTGCAGGACCACAAGGCCCTTGGTACAGGGAAAAATAGAAAGGTGTTTTCTGTATAAATTTTATAGTTAACAAGAGTGTAAAAGGTTGGATTTCATCACTAGTGAATAAAAAAGTTGTTTTGGACGTTATGTCAATATTATCAAGAATATGTGAATTATAATTACACTATGAAGGGCTACGCGAATTGGTGCTTTATGTGTGAACTTTTGTAACATTTGCAACCGGGTGCCGTCCGACCCTATTTCCATGCTGAAGCTCATATTGGATAGGCGCAAATCTCGCTACATATGTGAAGATCTCCAAGGCTGGACGAGCTACTTCGGCCGATGCTCTATCAACATGTATCGACGCTGTGACCTTGTCTAAACAGGACTGGATCCGTCTTCTGAGATTTATCCCTTGGCTCTCGATGCCTCTATGAAATCTGATCGAAACATCTTTAACCACCCGAATAAAGAAAAACATCCACTCCTTCATGGCTCGGAAATACTGCTCAGACTCCAATGGATGACCGAGGATCTAATTTCCCACACCGTGGATAGGCCCGGTAAACGTTGTTCAAATCAATTATTTGTCTGATAATTCAACCGCTCCAAGGAAATCTACCGGATGCTATTTGTCACATACTCTTCTCAGCCAATCTCATCACTTTCGACAAAAATAATATCTTTATACGTGCACATGATGTTTTTAGCCCAATTCCTCACACAAAACTAGGATCCTTTCAACCATATTGTAGTGAGCACATACGAAATTTACTTAGAGGGGTAAAGATGGTAATGTAATGCAAAACTAAGCTCGAAAGTGCTTTTTATAGACAACTTCAGCCTTGTCTGTTATTAAAATCTCTATAATAATGAATTCATAATTTTTGATTTGGACAAATGGTAAAAGATAGATCTTCAATTTATCGGAATTTCCAAAAATGTCTAAAATTCGCTCTTCCCCAAAAGTATTTACCGACTCCTGGTCCAATCAATTCGAAAGTTGATTTTTTTATGATTTTAAACAAGAGTCATTATGGTTTATAATCCATTTGATTTTGACTTTTATTGAATTCCCTTCAGTACTGGAGCCAGTAGGGCTAGACCGTGTAGACGGAAAACGTCCTGACAGGTCTACATAACAACATGCTGTCCTAGCTGACACTTCAGACAGTGCAAGTCATAAGCCTGAAAGAACGAAAAGGCGAGAAGAAAGAATTGACAATTGCCATGCTGATTATTATTATTAAAAGCACTCCCGAGAAGTCATTAAACTAATTAAGCTTCCCTTGTGTCGCGTGAAGAACAATACTGTCCCACAAACTTCTCCAGGTGCCTCTCCTCTTTTCCAATTCTCTCAGGTTGTCGAGGTCATCAGCAGTTTCGAGTTTCCTCCCAATAATTTTGAGATCCTGATTTAGCACCGATAAAAGTGTTGTCTTTGGTCTTCCTCGGAATGCCTCTGTCTGTTACGGATATGTCTTTTTCGCGTTTTACAACTTTCGCGACGTCCCCCACGTTTTCACTTTGGAGCTTTAACACAAGATGACTGAAATTCATTTACAAGCAGCACCAACTTGCACGGGATCTCTGGAATCACCATGTCAGTGTCTGCCTTTTCCAAGAGACGAAGACGACTGAGAAAAACATCACACTTGCCGGTAATTTTTATATTATTACCCTACCATGCACTTGTCGACACATAGTCTGAGGTTTGCAGTACACCGTCATTTATACAATTTGATGACTAGAACATAGCGGTTTCTGATCGTGTGGCAGTTATGCAGATGATGTTTGGAGATAAACCTAATTCTATTATGTCGCGAGCGCAGCGAGCGACCGAGCGCAGCGAGCGACCGAGCGCAGCGAGCGACCGAGCGCAGCGAGCGACCGAGCGCAGCGAGCGACCACTCAATTTCTAGATCCGATCAATCAAAAAATCTATAAATTGACAAATACCCAGGAAGGAAGGAAGGAAGTTTTATTGGAAACAGAGAAGGGTTAAAGGTTAGGGGGGAGTTTGTATAATGAAACAATAGGACTACCCTATCGACTTCTTCCCAGAAAAAAAAAGAGACCCCCTCAAGTAAATTTTTTTTTTTTTTTTTTTTTTTTTTTTTTTCTTTTCTACCTCTGCAGGTACGTCCCAGTGACAATTGAGTTGGATTTATAACCACTTATAGCTTTTTCGACAGTTTCACCGACCATGGAGGATTTACTTTCAAGCCACAGGGGGATTGGATCTTCAACTTTTTGGTGGTAAGCAAGCTTCAAAGCGAGCCTGCGAGACTTTTCAAATTTAGTTAAGATGGTGTCCTTCTTTTTAGAGAAGTACCATCCCTCTTTTCCGTATAGTAGTCCCGGTAGGATCACCGTATTGAAAACGTAGAGGAAAGTATCAGGCTCCAAATTTAACTTCCTCAGGCAGAACAGAGCATTAGTTGCTTTCCTTTTACTTAATTTTGCGTTTTCGAGATAGTTTCCCTTTTCATCGATGAACAAGCCAAGATATTTAATTGAGTTTTGTCGAGGTATGTTCTTGATCAGGCACGGTAAATTTATTAAATTTCTGCTTTCTGTGATTCTCAGTAATGCGGACTTCTCACGCGCAATAATGAACATATTTTCATCGCACCATTGCTCCACTGTATTCATATATGATATAATCCTTTGTTCGGATAAGGCAGGTTTCGATGAAATGTCAAGGATTACAACATCATCGGCGTATATCAAAATTTCCGTCCGTGTGTTGACAGGAGACGGCAGATTGCTCATCACAATGTTGAATAATAGAGGACTGAGGACTGATCCTTGAGGGACGCCTCTTTTAAGTTTCAGTTCATCCGAGTCATAGTTCAGAAAGCTTATCACAGAGCGCCTGTCGCGGAGGAAGTCTTTTAGCCATAGGAATAGTCCTTTGTCTATGTGACACTTCGCCAGATGTCTAAGGAGACCGAGGTGCCAAACCATATCAAAGGCTTTTGAGATGTCTAGAGACACAATTGTCAGACACTCTTTGAAATCCAGAGCCTTTACAATCGACGAATTGAGTGTATAAAGACAGTCAGCACAGGAACGACCCCTCCGAAAGCCCCACTGCACGTCTTTGAGATAACCATTTCTCTCGACGTGTTCAGAGAGTCGTTCAAACATTACCCTTTCCATTATTCGACTGATGGTAGGAATTAGGCTTATAGGCCTATAACTTGTCGCCAAGTAACCAGGTTTTCCAGGCTTCCGTATCATCCTTACCTCCGTCAGTTTCCATGAAGAAGGGACGTATCCCAAGCTCACACTGCGGGAGAAGAGACATCCCAAATATTCGTAAAGTTGCTTGGGAGCTTCTTTGAACATGCGCATGGTTATCTTGTCCTTTCCCGGAGCGTTATTTTTGGAGTATCTAACTGCATTTTCCACGTCTTTGCACGTTATAGATTCCGAGCACATTGGTAATGAGCTAAGATTGTCTTCCAACTCTTTTTCCATATCAAACAAAGCTGAATCAGATAGATTTGTATCCGGATTGACTTCTTGTATTCTTTTGAGACTATCAGCAAATATGTTCGGGATTTCTTCATGAGATGCAGGGGATCCATCTTGTTTTAGCAGTTTAGGTATAGTTTTCTCAGACGTCGAGGTTAATTTCGAGTAGACCTTCCAAAAATTTGGACTTCCTTTATGTAGCTTTTTGCACTCAGTATTCCATTTTTTATCCTTCGCCACCTTCGCCGATTTTCTTATTTCTTCCGTAATGGTGAAGATTTCACTTTCCAAAACGGACCGGTCACGAAAATCTGCGCAGCGCCGGAGTTTGTTCCTTAGACATTGTTTTTTCCTTAGTAGGATTTCAACATTCATGTTTGGCATGTGAGTTTTCCTATTGTTTGAGACGATTTTTGTAGAATATGTTTCCAGATAAGACTTTATGTATCCAATAAGGGAATTGCTAGACTTCTCGAGGTCCTCAGATGAAGAATTTTCGTCAAGTTTAGGAGCGAAATTGCTCAGATAAAGTGTAAAACATTTTCGGTAGTGTTCCCAGTTTATAGTCGAGAGGTTATATCGTATAAAAGTTGGTTTACCCTTTAAAGGTCCAAGGTTGAGTTTGTATAAAATTGGTAGATGGTCACTTCCAATATCATTTAAGGTGTACGGTTGTTCCATAAATTGAAGAGTAGACATAGAGACCAATGCTACGCCCAAATAGTCCCACCCTCCTGGTGAGTAATGATTTGGGGTTTTTGATGTGATGACCGAGAAACTGAGAGATTCTGAAAGCTTCTTAAGAATGATGCCATCCCTGTTGGTTCTCAGACAGCCAAAAGATGTGCATTTGGCATTTAGATCCCCGAGGAGTATTGACAAATGATTGTGTTTATCGGCAAAAAAGTCCTTGATAAGCGATGAATAATTGGAAAGGGATTTTGAGTACATCCCTCCGATTGTTACCCACCCTTTTTCCAGAAGGACGTCGATTGTGAGGAATTCACACAATTCCTCGGACACAATTTTTAGATTTTTCACCCTTAGAGTTGATTTGTAGTAGATAGAAGTGCCTGTTCCAGCGATCGAGCCCGGCTTCCACTTAATATCAAGGGAACGATAGCCATCCAAGTAGTAATCATCATGTTTTTTGATTTTTGTTTCGTTTACGATCAAAAGGTCCACGGGGTTATGGGATAACATATCCTCAATCTCTGAACGCCTTCTCTTTAGAGAACGTGCGTTCACAGCGATAATAGACAGAAAGGGGCTCACGCCTGATCAATCCTTTCCCTTCCAAGAGAAAGGGACAACAGATTGTTGATATCGAGGCCTTTTTCATCGCATATAGCGATTATTTTGCGAATCATAGAGGTAAGCTCAACGTCGATAGTTGGTGCTTTCCTCTTAAAGCGGGTTGGAGGCTCTGTGTGTTGTGTATTGGGAGGCAAAGTTGCGTCTTCACTAACATCTGTTTGCGTTGAGGAGTCAAAACAGCGGGAAATTGTGGGTTTTCGCCATACAGATTCAACGGCCTCCGCTTTTGACCATACAGTTTTTGAGTGTTCTGCTTTGGCCAGTCTGTCCCTGGCACTGAGCTGCTTTTTTAGTTGTTCAGTGGCTGCCTTAGCTGAAGAGCAGCCACCGTAGCAAGCCAAATGCCCACTCAGACCGCAGTTTATACATTTTTTCTCAGTTTTTCCTTTAATCGGGCACATTTTCATATTATGATCACCACCACAGAAAAGACATCTTTCCACTTCTTTGCAGAAGTTAGCAATGTGACCAAATTGTTGGCAGCGAAAGCATCTTGTTGCTGGGTTTTTAAACCATTCGCATCGTATTTTTTGAAATCCCACTTCGATTCCCATCCTTACAAGCGAAGTGGCTTCTGCCCTCGAATTCAGACTCAACTTTCCAACAGGTATACTCCGTCCATTTTTGTAGAACCGTTGGAAAGTAAAACCGGGGTTGAGAATTTCTTTGAGGTAAAGATCCAGGTCTTCCTCGGAGACCCAAGATGGTATTCCCTTCAAGACTACGGTCGATGGTTGCAGACTGCACGCAGAAATATAATGGCCGTCCTGGCCAAATGGTTTGTTATACTCGAAGTCATTCACAAACGAGTCCCTATCACTAGAATTTGAGAATTCGAGGGTAAAGTCCCCAGACTTCCTGGCAGTAATTCGGGCCTTCTGTGCAGTCTCGGATTTGGTTAGAATATTAAAGGACTTTATTCGTCCAATCGCATAATTTTTTATCTGCAGCGAGAGGACAAGAGACTCAGTACAGTTTGGATTGTTCAAAGAGACTTGAGAGGAGTGTGACCCCTCCTCATCTTTGATACGGATTTCATCTTTGCGTTCAAGCTCTTGAGACACAGAAGATTTTGAGTTTTTGATAGTTTTATTTTTTGCACCACGAGAAACGAAACGTGTCATGCCGAAAAAAAAATTTTTTTTTTTTTCGGCCAATTACAAATACCCAGGCTTGTATTTGGGATTAAATATATTCGATAACAAAAATTAAAATCGATGCCAAAGCAGAATGAGCTTTAAAACCGATTTCATAAATAAAAATAATATTTTAAAATTTATAATTGATATTTTAGAATAATGAGAAAAAATCTAAATGCTTCATAATTTATAAAAATGTCAAAACAAGAATCTTCTGAAGGAGCAAGCCTGTCTGCACAGTTCATTTTTGATTAGAAGACCTAATTTTAGAGATTAAAACGAAAAAATAGCAATGAGATCTGTCAAATTATTACCCCCCTCACAACCTAAACCAAATTAGCGTTCAGTATTCATTGATTTTACTTTTTCTATTAAGGTCTACTTATAAAATATTTTATGGGATTCAATGGAAAACTTAAGTTATTTCAATTTTAATTTTAAATCATGTTAAAATTTTAAATAATTTAATAAATATATTTGTTGATGATAGGCTTGTTAGGTGTCAAAGTGCGTCTAGCGCTCGGTCGCGCGCTGCGCTCGCGACATATTATATCAATTATCAATATATATGCGCCAACGGGAGCGAGAGTTAACTCCAAACCTGAAGAGTTGGACGAATTTTATTCCACCCTTAAGGAGACACATAACTCCCTGTCGTCGTCATATTTAATTCTTATTGCTGGCGATTGGAACGCCAGAGCAGGGAAAGCCCGGTTTGGAGAGACCTGCTTAATTCAATTCTGTTCGCCATTTGACCTATTCATATCGAACACCGCCTTCGACCACCGAGCAAGGCATAAAACTACCTGGACAGGAGCAAGAAAAGACAAAAACAGAAACATTTACCCAATTTATAACCAGATTGACTACATCATATGCAGAAGAATTATGAAAAACATATTGTCAGATGCGAGATCCTATGATGGTCTTGAAACCAGTAGTGATCATAAACAGGTTGTGACTAGGATTGTTTTAAAGAGATTACATGGAACAGTTGGCGACAAAGAACAGGACAAATGGAAACCATCGACACAAAGAAACTTGTTTACGACAAATCCAAGAGAATTGGGTACAGTGAAAATCTCAGAAGAGAAATTAATAAAATTGACATAAGCCAGCCGGCAAACATAATATGGACGGAGACTGTTCTTGCAATGAAGAAAACGTCATTATCTATTTTGGGACCTGTTCATAAAAGAAAATACGTGCACAATAATTTGGAAATCGAATCTCTTTCGATTGAACAGAAAAGACTCAGGCTCGAACTAAACAAAACATTGACGGCAAATAGGAAAAGGGAACTGAAGACACAACGTGGAAGAATATTAACAAAAATCAAAAAAATACAAAAAAAAGTCAATTACGAAAAGAAGTTGAGGAGCAAGTGGCTGAAATTGAAAAATATAAGGATGGAACAAGGATGTTTAAAGCTGTTCGCTTAATAAACAGAGGAAAAAGAACAAACCATATTACTGTGCATGATAAACTTGGAAGAACAGTCATTAGTGAAACTGAAAAAACTGCAATCATTTCGGAATATTTCGACGAAATTTTCAACCATGCTGATAAAAAAATAGATAGATTAATCAAATTATAATAATTTCATTAAAAAGATTAAAAGTAAATTATGAAAAATATCTTTAAAAATTTCAAATTAAATTGCAAAAGAATAATTTCAAAAGGAAAATGGATTTTAAAAGGAATAAAAACAAAATAAAAGATAAAATTCAGAAAATTTCAATAATAAAATCATTAAATGAAAGCTCATAATGTTTTATTCATTCAAGATCTAATTCAAAATAAAAATAGAATTTTTTAAGAAAACACGACAATAAGAACAAAAACGTGTATAAACATACTAAAAGTTTATTTAAGTAGGCCTCAAAAAAAATCAATTAATAATAAAATAAAAATATAAGGTTTTCCCAATCTCAAATATTTTTTTTATTTCCTAGTGAGATACGTGAATGCACAATTTGGTTCACGGTTGTCGGCAGATCCTTACATTTTCGGATTTTCAATCTAATATCTAATAAAATTTCTCTATTTAAATATTAATTGTTATTTTCTAATATTCAAATCACAATAAGGAGTTCAATATTTTAATTGCCTTTTCTTTCGGTATTTTAAAACATCTATGTACAACTCGATCTATTTTAATCAAGAAAATGCCGATTATAAATTCCTGAACAACTCTAAGCACAAAATCTAGCACTGTCTTTCTATACCTAATTTTAGAGAGGAATTAAGATAATATTTCCTTATCTTATAAAGAGAAATATTTGCTTCCATAAATGGCTTTGTAGCTTAATTGACCAATTAATATACGCATTTGGGAAGAACATCTTCGTACCTTTAACCAATTCCATGTTATCTAAATATAAAAAGATCTAAAATTCCTTTTCTTTATAGATGCTGACCGTATTACAATGTGTATCAACAGCAAATTTCTCATAATGGCCGATAACAATTGAAAAATTTGAACAAAAAAATTTCCATCAATGTCACGAAAAATCTGTATTATAACTATATAATTTTCAATTACTCTTTCTGTTATTGAGTTGATATTTTCTACCTCATAATCAATTTTTATTACGAATGGTGCAATAAAGCTAGTTTTTTGCGAATATTCAACATTATTAATCTTATTCACTATTAATATCTGAATCAATGTTATATTCACTATTTCCTATTCCCATTTCCTAAATATTTTCATATTTCCTAGGTACTAAGTATTTCCTAAATAGTCTTTTAGGAATTCTTAATTTACAAATTAGGACTTTTATTTTAATATAAAAGAAAATGCACAAGCCACGCTATATGTGTTAATAATAAAACAAAAAAACAAAATAGTCGTTATTTTTTGTATATTTTTATTATATTTCCTAAACGATATCCATTTGATAAATATCATTATTAGTTTCGAAATTTTTTAATTTTGAAATTACTAATTTATATTTTGCTTTTCATATTTATTCAAATGTTCTATTGTCCTTGATTTTTATATTATTTTATTTACTTTTTTGATGTGTTCGTAAATATCCACGTTGATTTTTATCATATTCGATATTGTCAATTTATTTACAATGGAACTTTTCCACTTTGACCTGCTTGGGACAATTTTGTGAAGTGATCCCCACCTCGATAAAAGTAATTGTGTTGCTCGATTTGTCATAAACAAATATGTCTGCCTCCTTATTCGGGATAGCATTATTAGTCAGGAGGTTTGTATCGACTCGGATTTTCACAAATTCATTGTTAGTAACAGATTGGACTGAATCGTTTTTTTAATTTTTTCAACTTTTTATTGTATTTTCAAATAAAAATTCTGCGATAGTGGCCATATGTGTTTTCTTTGCATTAATGACCCGCAGAATTCTTGTTTTCCTCAAGCATGCTCTTCAATGTTTTCTTGATTACGATTGTCTGAAGGGACTGGACTTGTAGGGAATTTTGGTAGTGTTCATAGAATCTGGATGTTATTCCTTCCCACGTAATAACCAAAAATTATTCACACACGTCACTCCAATCTCTATTAGCCATATCTGGTTTAATTTTTTGTCGTATAGAAAAATGTCCGGCTTGTTATATTGAATAATATATTTACTAATATTTCAAATTTTAAATTATCTAATTAAATTGGACTTTCGTTTCAGTTATAATTGACGTGTCAACTCTGATTTCGACATTTTGAGTCGACATTATCAAAAGCAATTTCCTCCCAGTTTGTTCGATTAAGAGACTTTTTATAGGAAGGAGGACAATTTTTGGATAATTTAGATGTAACCCGATCAATTAGTATAGAATAGGTATTTAAGTTCCATTCTATTACCCCGCTGCTTTCAAAAGCAACAAGTTTCCACCAAAGAAGCAACAAATTTCCGAACGTTCCTTTCCATTGTAATTACTTTCCCAATTTGGCATCAATTTCTTGCTTCGTTTAATTCCATACCTACGACATTGAATAATTATAAAAATAAACTACAAAAAATGCATATAAATATTTCCCGTCTAATTGAATAATTATAAAACATCAACTCCAAAAAAATGCATACAAATATTTCCCGTCTTATTGAACAACCAAAAAAATTATCTCAAAAAATGAATACACACCACTTGGTGATAAATCTCGTTTATTCTCTCACTATTCGAGAATTTTGAATTAAACTTCTCACGGATAAGATTCCATCCACCTCTTGGTATCCTCCCAATTCTTTGCTTCGTGGCATAAACAATCTGAGACACCCACTCAGCTTCAGAAACACAAATAGCATCATCGATAATGGGCGAAAGGGAATGCAAGTTAGTTGGGATAGTAGTATTCCCAGCAATTGGATTGTCATAAATACTAGTCCTTGTGTTGTTATCCAATTCCAGATACGACACTCCTGCACCTATTATGCTACTTCTATCCTTCAATTTCGCAGAAAGGCCCCTAGGAATCGATTTCCTCATATCATTAGGAACGGACATGCACAAAACCATAACAACTAAAATTTTTCCCAAATTATAAATAGACATCTTATTTTTTTGATTACGTTTTTGATAGTACTTATAACTATATAATTTTCAACTCTTTCTGTTATTGAGTTGATATTTTCTACCTCATAATCAATTTTTATTACGAATGGTGCAATAAAGCTAGTTTATTCCTTCAAAATCAAATTCAAAATAAAAATAAAATTAGTAAGAAAACACCACAAACAATAAGAACAAAAACGTGTATAAACGTACCAAAAGTTTATTTAGGTAGGCCTCAAAAAATAATCAATTAATAATAAAATAAAAATATAAGGTTTTTCCTATCTCAAATATTTGTTTATTTCCTAGTGAGATACGTGAATGCACAATTTGGTTCACGGTTGTTGGCAGATCCTTACATTTTTTGGATTTTCAATTTAATATCTAATAAAATTTCTCTATTTAAATGTTAATTGTTATTTTTGGTGCTAACTTGGAATGTTATTGTAAGTAACTTTCATAAGCACCATCCAAAAACTCAAAGTAAATTATTAACTTGGCGTACATTTATCGTGCTGTGATAAGTAAAACCCTGTAAAGAATGCCAGTTGTCTTAGAATATTTAATAACTAACTTAGCTAACTAAATATGAATAGCATGTTAGAACATGTCGTTTTGTCTAAGAAATTGTATCTTCACACTAGTTCTTGGCCAATCTGAAATCCAGAATAGCTTGAATAGTGTAGACATTAAAGTAAATTTGAATTAAAACCAAATCACAATAAAGATTCCAATATTTTAATTGCCTTTTCTCTCGGTATTTTAAAACATCTATGTACAACTCTTGTTCTATTCTAATCAAGAAAATGCCGATTATAAATCCCTGAACAACTCTAAGCACAAAATCTAGCACTCTCTTTCTATACCTAATTTTAGAGAGGAATTAAGATAATATTTCCTTATCTTATAAAGAGAAATATTTGCTTCCATAAATGGCTTTGTAGCTTAATTGACCAATTAATATACGCATTTGGGAAGAACATCTTCGTACCTTTAACCAATTCCATGTTATCTAAATATAAAAAGATCTAAAATTCCTTTTCTTTATAGATGCTGACCGTATTACAATGTGTATCAACAGCAAATTTCTCATAATGGCCGATAACAATTGAAAAATTTGAACAAAAAAATTTCCATCAATGTCACGAAAAATCTGTATAAGTAACACAAAATCTGTTAAAGATCTGTGTTCCTGACCTTGCACCTATAAAGTAACAAGAATAATAAAACACATTTAGCAATGATGCAAAAATAGCATTCTCTAGGATTTGGTTGCTGTACTTATTATTTTTTTTAACTTTATTTACTCTTTAAGAATCAGTAAAGATTGCGCATTTTTTTCAATATTCTTGATAGTACTTATAACTATATAATTTTCAATTACTCTTTCTGTTATTGAGTTGATATTTTCTACCTCATAATCAATTTTTATTACGAATGGTGCAATAAAGCTAGTTTTTTGCGAATATTCAACATTATTAATCTTATTCACTATTAATATCTGAATCAATGTTATATTCACTATTTCCTATTCCCATTTCCTAAGTATTTTCATATTTCCTAGGTACTAAGTATTTCCTAAATAGTCTTTTAGGAATCCTTAATTTACAAATTAGGACTTTTATTTTAATATAAAAGAAAATGCACAAGCCACGCTATATGTGTTAATAATAAAACAAAATAGTCGTTATTTTTTGTATATTTGTATTATATTTCCTAAACGATATTCATTTGATAAATATCATTATTAGTTTCGAAATTTTTAATTTTGAAATTACTAATTTATATTTTGCTTTTCATATTTATTCAAATGTTCTATTGTCCTTGATTTTTATATTATTTTATTTACTTTTTTGATGTGTTCGTAAATATCCACGTTGATTTTTATCATATTCGATATTGTCAATTTATTTACAACTAGCTCAGCAGTTCGCTTTGCTCACTGCGAGCTAGCTCCTGCGGAGGCCCTGCTCGCTACGCTCGCAGTTTCCTTAAATAACTATAAATTTATTTAGATACTATTAAGAATTCCACATGGACCATGTATCATATTTTTCCTGATGGTCTCATATAATTCCAGATCCTCTTCTGGATTTGGAATTTCAGCGGATATGCAGTCGTCTATTTCAGTGGGCCTAATTTTGTTAACTAACCATATCAAAATGTGTGAATGTGGAAGTCCTCTTTTCTGCCATTCAACTGTATACATATGGCATCGTGTCTTCCCATATATATGACTCTTCGTTATTAGGTCCATCAGTTTAATAATTTTCTGTCTAAAAACTCTTGCAATTATATCATGTCTATTCTCGGACTTTTGACCTATGAATAAGTTATCAATAATTTCTGGCCATTTAGGATTACACGTAATCGTAATGAATAAATCTGGAGTACCGTAATTTCTTACGTATGTCATTGCATCTTGTGTTCGTTCATGCATATATCTTGGTCCTCCTGTAAATGATGAGGGTAATATGATCATTTGACCTACATCAGAAACATTACCATCATTAATAATCGCATCTCTGAGATGTATATATTCTTCTGCTCTAAGTTTTCGTTGATTTAAACGAAAGTATAATAGTCTCTCAGATTCAATCTTCGCATACATGTCAACTAAATATTGATTAAACAATTGTCCTGTTCGATGAATAGTATTAAATTCTTCTTTTCTTAGCATGAATCTATAGGAGTAAAATGCCATACAGCTAATTTTTTTATTTGTATTTTGTCCTGTCAGTGGATTTTGCTGCATAACCTTAAAATTATATCCATCTGCCCCTCTTGAAAATATCAGAGGGTACTGTAGAGCATCATATGAACGATGTGTTTCTGAAATTCTTCGTAGTCCACTGTCTTTATGATTAACGATAATATCTCGTTTATCATATTGTTGCCCTACTATCAAAACCCCAACCTGATTAGAACTTGGTATGTTGTACCGTCCTTCATGTGCTCCCGTAGGTGTCCTATCTGCATGAATAATTACTTTATAGTCCTTTTCTCTTGTAGTCCGCATAACAGTCCTAAAAGATAAAATATATGAATTATGTTCTTGTAACATGTTTTGTAACATGTTAATTATAGATTGACGTAATTTTGGTTCTGTTTCTAATCTTCTTGTTGACTGATCCTCAAAATTTTCCAAAAAATATATTTGTAAAAAGCTATGTTGCTCACCTGCATTTGGGAGTAGTGACCCCATCCTATGATAAACTTGACCAAGAACCTTATATGTGGGCATATAACCCGTATAAATAAAATTACCTGTTGTTCCAAACGATGTCATCTGAAAACAATTATTATACTTTCGAATATTTTCAAGAAAATGCTTAGAGATCGGCGATTCATTTCTTAATAGCGTCAATAGTGGTTTTGGTGGAATCGATAAGGAAGGCAAATTTACCTTACCAAGATTGCAACACATGCCTGCTGTTTCCCCTTTAAATTTTAGGGCCGAACAAAATTTACATATATCGGACATAGTGCCGATATTCCCCAAATATTTAAAATCATTAACTGCATTATAATTAAATCCTAGATTTCCCAATAATTTAGAATTATATAATTTCGTATTCCTCCGTGATATAATTTCTTGATATTCTTTATAACGATCTTCTTGATTTTTTTGGCTTCTCATTGTAACGTTTCTTATTCTGTTTGTTTCTTTTCTGTTAATTTTTCTTTCTTCTGTTTCTTGACTTCTTGCAATCGTCCTCCTTTGTCTGTCGTTTTCTTTTCTGTTAATTTTTCTTTCTTCTGTTTCTTGACTTCTTGCAATCGTCCTCCTTTGTCTGTCGTTTTCTTTTCTGTTAATTTTTCTTTCTTCTGTTTCTTGACTTCTTGCAATCGTCCTCCTTTGTCTGTCGTTTTCTTTTCTGTTAATTTTTCTTTCTTCTGTTTCTTGACTTCTTGCAATCGTCCTCCTTTGTCTGTCGTTTTCTTTTCTGTTAATTTTTCTTTCTTCTGTTTCTTGACTTCTTGCAATCGTCTTCCTTTGTCTGTTGTTTTCTTTTCGAATAATTTTTGTTTGTATAGATTCGTTTTTCCTTTTTTTCTGCATTTGTCTTTTGTTTATTTCTTTTCTTTGTTCAAATATCTATTAAAATAGATTAAAATTTTTATTACCTTTGTCAAGTTGTGATTTACTTTATCAATTTTTGTTAAATCACTATTTTCATTCCTGTTCTCAGAAATTTTTTGATATTTGTTTTTATGGCTTTGGTGCAAGCTTTCTAATTCCATACTATTAGCGCATATTGCAAAATTTAGTAAGCTAGTATTAGTTATTTTATGCTCATTTATAATTTCCAAATCCTCACTATTAGATACCAATTTTTTTTTGATTATTCCTCTCCCCCCAAACTCTCTTTCTTCCGATTTCTTGTCTTTTGTTTTTGTATTTCTGAATTTATTGTGCTTTCTCAATTCAGACATTCTTATCTATATTATACTATTGCTATTGAAATGTTTATTTTCTATGTAACAAACTATATTATACTATTTTTACGGATCTTTTTATATTAATACAAATAAAATTTCCTAAAATGGAAACATCTTAATTTAGATATTTATCAAATTTTCTAAAATTGGAAGTTTTTAATTCTAAACCTGGAAAAACCTTAATTGAAACTATCTACTTCAAATTTATAATCTATTTATTTCATAATTATATAGATGATTGAGAATTCACATAAATACGACCGTATATCCATTTAATTTATTAAGATTAATTAACAATTTCAAAGTGAATTTGGTGACTGTAGTTTCGACTTGCGATGTTGTTGGCAGATTCTACAAACACTTTTGATTTAAACATCTTACAAATGAAACAATCTATAATTAACAACTAATATCTTCTATATCTCAAGGGAAATAGAGTTAATCCTCTGATAGCATCCTCAATAATGAAATATTGTTAAAAAGTAATTTATTGACAAAAACGTTAGTTATTGTTAAATTTTTGATCGTTTGAAGTTCTGTTAAGGGGGAGAGGTATTTATTTTTGTGGATATCTATAATGAGTAATGTTGAAAATTCAAATTTGCACAATTGTTAACTAATTACCATTACTTAATTTTGCATGCGCGCACAGATAGCAATGAAAATAGTTAGCCTGGAAGTAGGATTTTATTTCAGATTGATATTTATACGTGAAACTTTCTAATTTTGGAAAGATTAGGTTCGGTGAATAACTTCCTAATTTAAAACATTAAAAATCAATCACGAATTTCCTTTTTTAAATTTTGATTTCTTAAGGGAACCGATCTAACGAAAAGGTCGAATCATTTACATTATTATTATTATGAGTATCTTTTTTGACTTTTTAAAAATTATAATTTTCTAAGGGACCGATCTCGTGAAGAGGTCGAATCACCTTCATTATCTCATGAATATCCAATTTAAGCTCTTTATTGATTTAATGTTCCTAAGGGACCGATCTCGTGAAGAGGTCGAATCACCTTCATTATCTCATGAATATCCTATTTAAGCTCTTTATTGATTTAATGTTCCTAAGGGACCGATCTCGTGGAAAGGTCGAATCACCTTCATTATCTCATGAATATCCTATTTAAGCTTTTTATTGATTTAATGTTCCTAAGGGACCAATCTCGTGGAAAGGTCGAATCACCTGAAAATAATTTTTTTTAATTTTTTGGCTTGAAGGTTTTGGGGGACCTCATCATGAGGTCAAATCACCTTCATTATCTCATGAATATCTTTTTTAAGCTCTTTATTGATTTCATGTTCCTAAGGGACCGATCTCGTGAAGAGGTCGAATCACCTTCATTATCTCATGAATATCCTATTTAAGCTCTTTATTGATTTAATGTTCCTAAGGGACCGATCTCGTGAAGAGGTCGAATCACCTGAAAATAATTTTTTTTAATTTTTTGGCTTGAAGGTTTTGGGGGACCTCATCATGTGAGTCGAGGACTTTCTTGTTGTTCATTTTAACAAAAACGCAGAAAATAAATTTTTTTTAATTTTTTGACTTGAAGGTTTTGGGGGACCTCATCATGAGGTCGAATCACCTTCATTATCTCATGAAATATCCTATTTAAGCTCTTTATTGATTTAATGTTCCTAAGGGACCGATCTCGTGAAGAGGTCGAATCACCTTCATTATCTCATGAATATCCTATTTAAGCTCTTTATTGATTTAATGTTCCTAAGGGACCGATCTCGTGGAAAGGTCGAATCACCTTCATTATCTCATGAATATCCTATTTAAGCTTTTTATTGATTTAATGTTCCTAAGGGACCAATCTCGTGGAAAGGTCGAATCACCTGAAAATAATTTTTTTTAATTTTTTGGCTTGAAGGTTTTGGGGGACCTCATCATGTGAGTCGAGGACTTTCTTGTTGTTCATTTTAACAAAAACGCAGAAAATAAATTTTTTTTAATTTTTTGACTTGAAGGTTTTGGGGGACCTCATCATGAGGTCGAATCACCTTCATTATCTCATGAAATATCCTATTTAAGCTCTTTATTGATTTAATGTTCCTAAGGGACCGATCTCGTGAAGAGGTCGAATCACCTTCATTATCTCATGAAATATCCTATTTAAGCTCTTTATTGATTTAATGTTCCTAAGGGACCGATCTCGTGAAGAGGTCGAATCACCTTCATTATCTCATGAATATCTTTTTAAGCTCTTTATTGATTTCATGTTCCTAAGGGACCGATCTCGTGGAAAGGTCGAATCACCTGAAAATAATTTTTTTTAATTTTTTGGCTTGAAGGTTTTGGGGGACCTCATCATGTGAGTCGAGGACTTTCTTGTTGTTCATTTTAACAAAAACGCAGAAAATAAATTTTTTTTAATTTTTTGACTTGAAGGTTTTGGGGGACCTCATCATGAGGTCGAATCACCTTCATTATCTCATGAAATATCCTATTTAAGCTCTTTATTGATTTAATGTTCCTAAGGGACCGATCTCGTGAAGAGGTCGAATCACCTTCATTATCTCATGAAATATCCTATTTAAGCTTTTTATTGATTTAATGTTCCTAAGGGACCGATCTCGTGAAGAGGTCGAATCACCTTCATTATCTCATGAATATCCTATTTAAGCTCTTTATTGATTTAATGTTCCTAAGGGACCGATCTCGTGAAGAGGTCGAATCACCTTCATTATCTCATGAATATCCTATTTAAGCTCTTTATTGATTTAATGTTCCTAAGGGACCGATCTCGTGAAGAGGTCGAATCACCTGAAAATAATTTTTTTTAATTTTTTGGCTTGAAGGTTTTGGGGGACCTCATCATGTGAGTCGAGGACTTTCTTGTTGTTCATTTTAACAAAAACGCAGAAAATAATTTTTTTTAATTTTTTGGCTTGAAGGTTTTGGGGGACCTCATCATGAGGTCAAATCACCTTCATTATCTCATGAATATCTTTTTTAAGCTCTTTATTGATTTCATGTTCCTAAGGGACCGATCTCGTGAAGAGGTCGAATCACCTTCATTATCTCATCATATTTAACCTCTTTATTGATTTCATGTTCCTAAGGGACCGATCTCTTTGAAGAGTTTGAATTCATCTTCTTTATCTTACACATTTCCTTTTTTAGATATATAAGTGTACACGGACAGACAGACAGACAGACACACAACTTAGTGTTTTATTATATAGATTTATTTCATAATTATATAGATGATTGAGAATTCACATAAATACGACCGTATATCCATTTAATTTATTAAGATTAATTAACAATTTCAAAGTGAATTTGGTGACTGTAGTTTCGACTTGCGATGTTGTTGGCAGATTCTACAAACACTTTTGATTTAAACATCTTACAAATGAAACAATCTATAATTAACAACTAATATCTTCTATATCTCAAGGGAAATAGAGTTAATCCTCTGATAGCATCCTCAATAATGAAATATTGTTAAAAAGTAATTTATTGACAAAAACGTTAGTTATTGTTAAATTTTTGATCGTTTGAAGTTCTGTTAAGGGGGAGAGGTATTTATTTTTGTGGATATCTATAATGAGTAATGTTGAAAATTCAAATTTGCACAATTGTTAACTAATTACCATTACTTAATTTTGCATGCGCGCACAGATAGCAATGAAAATAGTTAGCCTGGAAGTAGGATTTTATTTCAGATTGATATTTATACGTGAAACTTTCTAATTTTGGAAAGATTAGGTTCGGTGAAAACTTCCTAATTTAAAACATTAAAAATCAATCACGAATTTCCTTTTTTAAATTTTGATTTCTTAAGGGAACCGATCTAACGAAAAGGTCGAATCATTTACATTATTATTATTATGAGTATCTTTTTTGACTTTTTAAAAATTATAATTTTCTAAGGGACCGATCTCGTGAAGAGGTCGAATCACCTTCATTATCTCATGAATATCCTATTTAAGCTCTTTATTGATTTAATGTTCCTAAGGGACCGATCTCGTGAAGAGGTCGAATCACCTTCATTATCTCATGAATATCCTATTTAAGCTCTTTATTGATTTAATGTTCCTAAGGGACCGATCTCGTGGAAAGGTCGAATCACCTTCATTATCTCATGAATATCCTATTTAAGCTTTTTATTGATTTAATGTTCCTAAGGGACCAATCTCGTGGAAAGGTCGAATCACCTGAAAATAATTTTTTTAATTTTTTGGCTTGAAGGTTTTGGGGGACCTCATCATGAGGTCAAATCACCTTCATTATCTCATGAATATCTTTTTTAAGCTCTTTATTGATTTCATGTTCCTAAGGGACCGATCTCGTGAAGAGGTCGAATCACCTTCATTATCTCATGAATATCCTATTTAAGCTCTTTATTGATTTAATGTTCCTAAGGGACCGATCTCGTGAAGAGGTCGAATCACCTGAAAATAATTTTTTTTAATTTTTTGGCTTGAAGGTTTTGGGGGACCTCATCATGTGAGTCGAGGACTTTCTTGTTGTTCATTTTAACAAAAACGCAGAAAATAAATTTTTTTTAATTTTTTGACTTGAAGGTTTTGGGGGACCTCATCATGAGGTCGAATCACCTTCATTATCTCATGAAATATCCTATTTAAGCTCTTTATTGATTTAATGTTCCTAAGGGACCGATCTCGTGAAGAGGTCGAATCACCTTCATTATCTCATGAATATCCTATTTAAGCTCTTTATTGATTTAATGTTCCTAAGGGACCGATCTCGTGGAAAGGTCGAATCACCTTCATTATCTCATGAATATCCTATTTAAGCTTTTTATTGATTTAATGTTCCTAAGGGACCAATCTCGTGGAAAGGTCGAATCACCTGAAAATAATTTTTTTTAATTTTTTGGCTTGAAGGTTTTGGGGGACCTCATCATGTGAGTCGAGGACTTTCTTGTTGTTCATTTTAACAAAAACGCAGAAAATAAATTTTTTTAATTTTTTGACTTGAAGGTTTTGGGGGACCTCATCATGAGGTCGAATCACCTTCATTATCTCATGAAATATCCTATTTAAGCTCTTTATTGATTTAATGTTCCTAAGGGACCGATCTCGTGAAGAGGTCGAATCACCTTCATTATCTCATGAAATATCCTATTTAAGCTCTTTATTGATTTAATGTTCCTAAGGGACCGATCTCGTGAAGAGGTCGAATCACCTTCATTATCTCATGAAATATCCTATTTAAGCTCTTTATTGATTTAATGTTCCTAAGGGACCGATCTCGTGGAAAGGTCGAATCACCTTCATTATCTCATGAATATCCTATTTAAGCTTTTATTGATTTAATGTTCCTAAGGGACCAATCTCGTGGAAAGGTCGAATCACCTGAAAATAATTTTTTTTAATTTTTTGGCTTGAAGGTTTTGGGGGACCTCATCATGTGAGTCGAGGACTTTCTTGTTGTTCATTTTAACAAAAACGCAGAAAATAAATTTTTTTAATTTTTTGACTTGAAGGTTTTGGGGGACCTCATCATGAGGTCGAATCACCTTCATTATCTCATGAAATATCCTATTTAAGCTCTTTATTGATTAATGTTCCTAAGGGACCGATCACGTGAAGAGGTCGAATCACCTTCATTATCTCATGAAATATCCTATTTAAGCTCTTTATTGATTTAATGTTCCTAAGGGACCGATCTCGTGAAGAGGTCGAATCACCTTCATTATCTCATGAATATCCTATTTAAGCTCTTTATTGATTTAATGTTCCTAAGGGACCGATCTCGTGGAAAGGTCGAATCACCTTCATTATCTCATGAATATCCTATTTAAGCTTTTATTGATTTAATGTTCCTAAGGGACCAATCTCGTGGAAAGGTCGAATCACCTGAAAATAATTTTTTTTAATTTTTGGCTTGAAGGTTTTGGGGGACCTCATCATGTGAGTCGAGGACTTTCTTGTGTTCATTTTAACAAAAACGCAGAAAATAAATTTTTTTTAATTTTTTGACTTGAAGGTTTTGGGGGACCTCATCATGAGGTCGAATCACCTTCATTATCTCATGAAATATCCTATTTAAGCTCTTTATTGATTTAATGTTCCTAAGGGACCGATCTCGTGAAGAGGTCGAATCACCTTCATTATCTCATGAAATATCCTATTTAAGCTCTTTATTGATTTAATGTTCCTAAGGGACCGATCTCGTGAAGAGGTCGAATCACCTTCATTATCTCATGAATATCCTATTTAAGCTTTTTATTGATTTAATGTTCCTAAGGGACCGATCTCGTGAAGAGGTCGAATCACCTTCATTATCTCATGAATATCCTATTTAAGCTCTTTATTGATTTAATGTTCCTAAGGGACCGATCTCGTGAAGAGGTCGAATCACCTGAAAATAATTTTTTTTAATTTTTTGGCTTGAAGGTTTTGGGGGACCTCATCATGTGAGTCGAGGACTTTCTTGTTGTTCATTTTAACAAAAACGCAGAAAATAATTTTTTTTAATTTTTGGCTTGAAGGTTTTGGGGGACCTCATCATGAGGTCAAATCACCTTCATTATCTCATGAATATCTTTTTTAAGCTCTTTATTGATTTCATGTTCCTAAGGGACCGATCTCGTGAAGAGGTCGAATCACCTTCATTATCTCATCATATTTAACCTCTTTATTGATTCATGTTCCTAAGGGACCGATCTCTTTGAAGAGTTTGAATTCATCTTCTTTATCTTACACATTTCCTTTTTTAGATATATAAGTGTACACGGACAGACAGACAGACAGACACACAACTTAGTGTTTTATTATATAGATTTATTTCATAATTATATAGATGATTGAGAATTCACATAAATACGACCGTATATCCATTTAATTTATTAAGATTAATTAACAATTTCAAAGTGAATTTGGTGACTGTAGTTTCGACTTGCGATGTTGTTGGCAGATTCTACAAACACTTTTGATTTAAACATCTTACAAATGAAACAATCTATAATTAACAACTAATATCTTCTATATCTCAAGGGAAATAGAGTTAATCCTCTGATAGCATCCTCAATAATGAAATATTGTTAAAAAGTAATTTATTGACAAAAACGTTAGTTATTGTTAAATTTTTGATCGTTTGAAGTTCTGTTAAGGGGGAGAGGTATTTATTTTTGTGGATATCTATAATGAGTAATGTTGAAAATTCAAATTTGCACAATTGTTAACTAATTACCATTACTTAATTTTGCATGCGCGCACAGATAGCAATGAAAATAGTTAGCCTGGAAGTAGGATTTTATTTCAGATTGATATTTATACGTGAAACTTTCTAATTTTGGAAAGATTAGGTTCGGTGAATAACTTCCTAATTTAAAACATTAAAATCAATCACGAATTTCCTTTTTTAAATTTTGATTTCTTAAGGGAACCGATCTAACGAAAAGGTCGAATCATTTACATTATTATTATTATGAGTATCTTTTTGACTTTTTAAAAATTATAATTTTCTAAGGGACCGATCTCGTGAAGAGGTCGAATCACCTTCATTATCTCATGAATATCCTATTTAAGCTCTTTATTGATTTAATGTTCCTAAGGGACCGATCTCGTGAAGAGGTCGAATCACCTTCATTATCTCATGAATATCCTATTTAAGCTCTTTATTGATTTAATGTTCCTAAGGGACCGATCTCGTGGAAAGGTCGAATCACCTTCATTATCTCATGAATATCCTATTTAAGCTTTTTATTGATTTAATGTTCCTAAGGGACCAATCTCGTGGAAAGGTCGAATCACCTGAAAATAATTTTTTTAATTTTTTGGCTTGAAGGTTTTGGGGGACCTCATCATGAGGTCAAATCACCTTCATTATCTCATGAATATCTTTTTTAAGCTCTTTATTGATTTCATGTTCCTAAGGGACCGATCTCGTGAAGAGGTCGAATCACCTTCATTATCTCATGAATATCCTATTTAAGCTCTTTATTGATTTAATGTTCCTAAGGGACCGATCTCGTGAAGAGGTCGAATCACCTGAAAATAATTTTTTTTAATTTTTTGGCTTGAAGGTTTTGGGGGACCTCATCATGTGAGTCGAGGACTTTCTTGTTGTTCATTTTAACAAAAACGCAGAAAATAAATTTTTTTAATTTTTGACTTGAAGGTTTTGGGGGACCTCATCATGAGGTCGAATCACCTTCATTATCTCATGAAATATCCTATTTAAGCTCTTTATTGATTTAATGTTCCTAAGGGACCGATCTCGTGAAGAGGTCGAATCACCTTCATTATCTCATGAATATCCTATTTAAGCTCTTTATTGATTTAATGTTCCTAAGGGACCGATCTCGTGGAAAGGTCGAATCACCTTCATTATCTCATGAATATCCTATTTAAGCTTTTTATTGATTTAATGTTCCTAAGGGACCAATCTCGTGGAAAGGTCGAATCACCTGAAAATAATTTTTTTAATTTTTTGGCTTGAAGGTTTTGGGGGACCTCATCATGTGAGTCGAGGACTTTCTTGTTGTTCATTTTAACAAAAACGCAGAAAATAAATTTTTTTTAATTTTTTGACTTGAAGGTTTTGGGGGACCTCATCATGAGGTCGAATCACCTTCATTATCTCATGAAATATCCTATTTAAGCTCTTTATTGATTTAATGTTCCTAAGGGACCGATCTCGTGAAGAGGTCGAATCGCCTTCATTATCTCATGAAATATCCTATTTAAGCTCTTTATTGATTTAATGTTCCTAAGGGACCGATCTCGTGAAGAGGTCGAATCACCTTCATTATCTCATGAATATCTTTTTTAAGCTCTTTATTGATTTCATGTTCCTAAGGGACCGATCTCGTGAAGAGGTCGAATCACCTTCATTATCTCATGAATATCCTATTTAAGCTCTTTATTGATTTAATGTTCCTAAGGGACCGATCTCGTGAAGAGGTCGAATCACCTGAAAATAATTTTTTTTAATTTTTTGGCTTGAAGGTTTTGGGGGACCTCATCATGTGAGTCGAGGACTTTCTTGTTGTTCATTTTAACAAAAACGCAGAAAATAAATTTTTTTAATTTTTTGACTTGAAGGTTTTGGGGGACCTCATCATGAGGTCGAATCACCTTCATTATCTCATGAAATATCCTATTTAAGCTCTTTATTGATTTAATGTTCCTAAGGGACCGATCTCGTGAAGAGGTCGAATCACCTTCATTATCTCATGAATATCCTATTTAAGCTCTTTATTGATTTAATGTTCCTAAGGGACCGATCTCGTGGAAAGGTCGAATCACCTTCATTATCTCATGAATATCCTATTTAAGCTTTTTATTGATTTAATGTTCCTAAGGGACCAATCTCGTGGAAAGGTCGAATCACCTGAAAATAATTTTTTTTAATTTTTTGGCTTGAAGGTTTTGGGGGACCTCATCATGTGAGTCGAGGACTTTCTTGTTGTTCATTTTAACAAAAACGCAGAAAATAAATTTTTTTAATTTTTTGACTTGAAGGTTTTGGGGGACCTCATCATGAGGTCGAATCACCTTCATTATCTCATGAAATATCCTATTTAAGCTCTTTATTGATTTAATGTTCCTAAGGGACCGATCTCGTGAAGAGGTCGAATCACCTTCATTATCTCATGAAATATCCTATTTAAGCTCTTTATTGATTTAATGTTCCTAAGGGACCGATCTCGTGAAGAGGTCGAATCACCTTCATTATCTCATGAATATCCTATTTAAGCTCTTTATTGATTTAATGTTCCTAAGGGACCGATCTCGTGGAAAGGTCGAATCACCTTCATTATCTCATGAATATCCTATTTAAGCTTTTTATTGATTTAATGTTCCTAAGGGACCAATCTCGTGGAAAGGTCGAATCACCTGAAAATAATTTTTTTTAATTTTTTGGCTTGAAGGTTTTGGGGGACCTCATCATGTGAGTCGAGGACTTTCTTGTTCATTTTAACAAAAACGCAGAAAATAAATTTTTTTTAATTTTTTGACTTGAAGGTTTTGGGGGACCTCATCATGAGGTCGAATCACCTTCATTATCTCATGAAATATCCTATTTAAGCTCTTTATTGATTTAATGTTCCTAAGGGACCGATCTCGTGAAGAGGTCGAATCACCTTCATTATCTCATGAAATATCCTATTTAAGCTCTTTATTGATTTAATGTTCCTAAGGGACCGATCTCGTGAAGAGGTCGAATCACCTTCATTATCTCATGAATATCCTATTTAAGCTTTTTATTGATTTAATGTTCCTAAGGGACCGATCTCGTGAAGAGGTCGAATCACCTCATTATCTCATGAATATCCTATTTAAGCTCTTTATTGATTTAATGTTCCTAAGGGACCGATCTCGTGAAGAGGTCGAATCACCTGAAAATAATTTTTTTTAATTTTTTGGCTTGAAGGTTTTGGGGGACCTCATCATGTGAGTCGAGGACTTTCTTGTTGTTCATTTTAACAAAAACGCAGAAAATAATTTTTTTTAATTTTTGGCTTGAAGGTTTTGGGGGACCTCATCATGAGGTCAAATCACCTTCATTATCTCATGAATATCTTTTTTAAGCTCTTTATTGATTTCATGTTCCTAAGGGACCGATCTCGTGAAGAGGTCGAATCACCTTCATTATCTCATCATATTTAACCTCTTTATTGATTTCATGTTCCTAAGGGACCGATCTCTTTGAAGAGTTTGAATTCATCTTCTTTATCTTACACATTTCCTTTTTTAGATATATAAGTGTACACGGACAGACAGACAGACAGACACACAACTTAGTGTTTTATTATTTACAATGGAACTTTTCCACTTTGACCTGCTTGGGACAATTTTGTGAAGTGATCCCCACCTCGATAAAAGTAATTGTGTTGCTCGATTTGTCATGAACAAATATGTCTGCCTCCTTATTCGGGATAGCATTATTAGTCAGGAGGTTTGTATCGACTCGGATTTTCACAAATTCATTGTTAGTAACAGATTGGACTGAATCGTTTTTTTAATTTTTTCAACTTTTTATTGTATTTTCAAATAAAAATTCTGCGATAGTGGCCATATGTGTTTTCTTTGCATTAATGACCCGCAGAATTCTTGTTTTCCTCAAGCATGCTCTTCAATGTTTTCTTGATTACGATTGTCTGAAGGGACTGGACTTGTAGGGAATTTTGGTAGTGTTTATAGAATCTGGATGTTATTCCTTCAAACGTAATAACCAAAAATTATTCACACACGTCACTCCAATCTCTATTAGCCATATCTGGTTTAATTTTTTGTCGTATAGAAAAATGTCCGGCTTGTTATATTGAATAATATATTTACTAATATTTCAAATTTTAAATTATCTAATTAAATTGGACTTTCGTTTCAGTTATAATTGACGTGTCAACTCTGATTTCGACATTTTGAGTCGACATTATCAAAAGCAATTTCCTCCCAGTTTGTTCGATTAAGAGACTTTTTATAGGAAGGAGGACAATTTTTGGATAATTTAGATGTAACCCGATCAATTAGTATAGAATAGGTATTTAAGTTCCATTCTATTACCCCGCTGCTTTCAAAAGCAACAAGTTTCCACCAAAGAAGCAACAAATTTCCGAACGTTCCTTCCCATTGTAATTACTTTCCCAATTTGGCATCAATTTCCTGCTTCGTTTAATTCCATACCTACGACATTGAATAATTATAAAAATAAACTACAAAAAATGCATATAAATATTTCCCGTCTAATTGAATAATTATAAAACATCAACTCCAAAAAAATGCATACAAATATTTCCCGTCTTATTGAACAACCAAAAAAATTATCTCAAAAAATGAATACACACCACTTGGTGATAAATCTCGTTTATTCTCTCACTATTCGAGAATTTTGAATTAAACTTCTCACGGATAAAGTTCTATCCACCTCTTGGTATCCTCCCAATTCTTTGCTTCGTGGCATAAACAATCTCAGTTTCAGAAACACAAATAGCATAATGGATAATGGCCGAAAGGGAATGCAAGTTAGTTGGGATAGTAGTATTCCCAGCAATTGGATTGTCATAAATACTAGTCCTTGTGCTGTTATCCAATCTTAGATACGACACTCCTGCACCTATTATGCTACTTCTATCCTTCAATTTCGCAGAAAGGCCCCTAGGAATCGATTTCCTCATATCATTAGGAACGGACATGCACAAAACCATAACAACTAAAATTTTTCCCAAATTATAAATAGACATCTTATTTTTTTGATTACGTTTTTAGTTTTTTAAGATCATTTGGATCTTGCGTTTTTAGAGTTAATAAGTACAAAATTATAAAGTTATACATCATTAATTTAGGAATAAGATGCAGTTAATATATATCATTGCTTTATTATACTAATTTTAAGTAATCTTCTCATCTTGATTGTATCAATATTTTCTTTTAAATTTTAGTCATTAAGTAAGTAAACCCCAGGAATTGTAACCCCCATTTTTTGTATTATTCTAATCTATAAATCAAAAATATTCGTCCAAGACCAATCATTCCAAAATTTTTGGAGTAAACAAAATAGGGCACTCTATATAGCTTCTTTTTCTTCTATGGCTTTGTAGACTTCCACAAGATGTTATCTAGCATCACTTCTGAGTAAATGTTAGAAAGACTGGATCGGTGAGCATCAATATACAAACTAGCTATTTTTTGAGTTAATTTTTGAATAAAAATTATTTTTATTAAGTAAATCTTTATTTTAACTACAGTCAGAAATTGCTCTTACAATGGTAAGATATTCCTCGCAAGATCCATTTATTTTTCCTTTTTCTCATCTCTCTATTAACGAACAAAAAATAAATTTTTTATTAATAATGTTTAAGTAGTTCATTTAAAAAATCATTTTGTGTATCTTCTAATTTGTTGAGATAATTCATTTCAAGTTTAAGTCTGAAATACATAAAAATTGATAGTCACCGATCAAGAATTGTTTTTTGCTCTTCAATTTTCTCAATATTTTTTTGAGCTCGAATTTTTTTATTTTTTTCAAAAGATTTTAAAATATTCTTTTTTTCATTTACCTTTAATGTCCATTAATATTTCTCCCAAACCTTAGATTTAGTTTTCTCTATTGCTTTCGAAAGTTTTTGAAATAATTCAATATATTCAACTGCGCTCACTTTAAAGTCTTTTACTGCTACAGAATTAATATACAAACACATACCATCAGTGAATTCAGAACACAAGTTTTTTAGATCTTCGGAATTAGTGGTTAGTTGAGAATCAATTACTCGAATTTGACCGAATTCATCAAAGTTGAGTCCTGTTTTTTCCATCAAATCTTTTGTAATTTGTGAAATCATGTTCGCTTATTGATACTATGGAAACTAATATTTATTCAAAAAACTTAATCATAAATAGCCAACACAACAAATCATTAAAAAATTATTTATAATATCAGAAACCAATCTTGATTAACAATAGTTTTAGCAAATATTACTGGCTGTATCGTCCTATGTCACTGTATATCAAATTTGCTGTAAATTTTCAAAAATGTTATTTCAAGTTTAATATGAAAATAATCACGTTTAATAGATTTGGTAGAATGCAATAAATTTGTTTAAGCAGCATATATAGTTAAGTTTATCTTATCAATAAATTAGAAAGCATGTTTTATGAATTCAAACAAAGACTTATTTAAATTGTTAAATACTTCTCTGACCCTAGAGATAGAAAGTTAGATTTATTAGGACGTTTTGTTCGTAGAAAGATTCAAAAATCAACTTTTTAATCATATTTTACTAATGATAAAAAATTAATATTAATAGAATAATATTGCTAAGAGACTAAAAAATTAATGTCTATGGATCAATGTTCTCGACCATTACAAATACCAAAAGAATTTATAGAATATGCAGAAAAAAACAAATTATTTGACTTTTTTGAAGTTTATATAACCATTAAATACACCCAGGCAATGATGCAGAGCTTAATAATAAACAAACCAGACAATCCAGTTGACTTTTTACTCAATCAAATCGACTACATTAAACCTGATAGTAATCACTGTCTTAACCCCAAGCTCTCCGCGTCGTTTTATTTGGTCCTCCAGCATCTGGAAAGTCCTCATTAGCCCAAAGACTTCATAAGGAACTAAATTTAGTTTTAATCACCGAAAAGTCCCTCATAGATGACGCTAATTACAAAACAAGAGAAATAATCAGCAAATACGTGACTAATAATGAGGTTTGGTTAGATTTTACTATTTTTAGTCTGTGCCATTAGAATTGATAGCAAAAATGATTTCTGATCGAACTGACCAATTTGATTGCAGAATTCGTGGGTGGGTCATTGATGGGGTCCTTGACTGCAAGACAGTCCTTCAGGACATTCAGTCAATTGGAGTCTTTCCTACTCATGTCGGTAAAAATTGACTTGAATTTAATTTATAGTCCACCTTACTACACAAGAGGATGGATTTCTTATTACACGTGCTGAGAATACTAGATATGACAATTCGACAGGAAGTTTAATTAATTACTTTTTTAAATACTATTTTTTAATTATATTTATTTTTATATAAAATCTTAGAAACATATAACTTGTTGTACGACCCTCCACTTGAGGACATTGAAGGACTTGAACATCCTTTAAAATATAAAAATGAGGAACTACTGAACTCCCTAGTCGAATATCACCGTAATAAAACTCAATTCGAATCATCCTGTCGGTCTTTTAAAAGGATAAACTCCAACCAACCCTTCCAAGATGTCCTCCAAGAAGGCAATCAACCTTCTAAACTTTTTAGTATTTTGCTATATAAATTGGCAACAACTAAGCCCTGCTCCCCGTGTACCAAAAATTGTCCTTATCGGACCCACATGCAGTCGGAAATCAACAATCGGGGACATGCTATCTAAACGATATGGACTTGTAAAAAGTAATTTTTTATTTTTAAATCATTTTAATTAGTTTCTGTAAATTTATTGATTTTACAAGAGATCAAAGGGAAGACCGCCCTTGGAGAACTCATGAGTGAGTACTACCAAGATGGGACTCCAAGTAAATTGTGTGTAAAGCAGTCAAGTCCCCTCTTCTTTGAAGGTTCGTTGTCTTGTGGATCGTTTGAATAAACGTGACTGTTTGATGAAAGGATGGATTATTTATAATTTTCCCGAAACAGAAAATGAGGCGCGTTTGCTTAATGATTCGAGTATAAATCCGTATAAGTAAGGATTTTTGATTGAGGGGATCAAAGGGTTTTCTTCTTTGAAGTTACCGATGAGACGGTGATGGAGAGGGGGACATCAAAGAGGACAGATCCGGTCACTGGGAAGAATTATAATTTGTCCACACATCAACCTGAATCTGTAAAAATTTCAAAAAGATTGATTTATAATCCCAAAAATTCAAAAAATGAAATAAATAAAAAAATTTTATATTATAGAAATAATGAAAATGATTTAAAAGTATGATTAAATATATTTTGTAGAATTATTATAAACAAGTTGAGGTTTGGGTTAACGGAGAACAAGATGCTCTCACAATATTCGAGACTATTGACGCACATTTCCATTATTTTAAATATAATATAAATAATTAATTTATTAATATTATTTAATTATTAAAATAACAATAAATTCTTTGATTATATACTAGCGCGATGTGGTACCATATTTTTGTCCACTATATGTAAGTAAAAAACTAATAAAAACTACAAATAATGACAAAAATATATTAAAAATATAAATCAATCCCAATCAGTATGCTTATCAACATCGCCTGGACAATTCTCCATCATATCATCAAAATCTACAAAAAATACAAATTAATAACTTACTATTAAAGCTAATTCCACACAAAAAACAATACAAATAAGTCGACCGGAGATACCCCACAATCTCCCCCAGCCGACCCTCCAACTCCTCATTATCCTGAGGCAGACAACCCGGCCAGAAATAGTCCCAAACAGGCCTCTCAACCCCCGCCGACAGATCAAGATTTTCACAACTTTTTTGCGCACTTAAAAAACGTTTTAATAAAATTGATTGAAAATTTCGCTGTTTTTGATGATTTGAAAATTCATTTTTAATTCTTTGGTTGTTTATAAGCTTATTTTTGAGTTTATTTTTTAATTTTAATTTATTTTCTGTGGCAAATCCCACGCCAGACTTGCCTTGGGGGATTTCTACTGGCAGTGGCTCCACAATTCCCTTTGTTAGGCCAAGTCCCTTCCCAGGTTGGTACCCCATTTTGCAAAGGAGTTTGAATCCCACGTTTTCTGGTGGTAGGGGTTGGTTTAGTCCTTCATTTAGTCTTTGATCTTGTAGTGAACGTTTGGATTGATGGATTTTTTGGTTGTTTTGGTTAGATAGTTCTGTTTTTTGATATATTTCTAGCTTCATACGGCCTGATCTTGTTAGTAATCCTGGCTTTATGTTGTCGCTAAGAAATTATGTTTGATTTAATTAACCATTTAGTGAATATATCGTCGGACATATAATCTGGCAGATCATCCAAATGCATTTTCGAAAAGATTTAATCTCAAAGGAAATGAACCACAACGCAGGGAAGATATAAATTTTATTATTTATTCTAATTAATATTATATTTAATTAATATATTACTTTTAAATAAAGATTATATTTTTATTTATTTTCTTTAGTCTTTAAGAATATATAGTAAATCTGGATGCATATATTTTTTATCGTATTTTACATTTATTTATAAATTTATCTTATTTAAGTTTTTTCATTTGTTTATTTATATCAACAATTGTGTAATTTATTAATATATATTTAGTTTATAGTCTGGTTAACCTATTAAATAGATTTTATTAATTTCGATCGTCGTTATATAAGCAGTGAATTGCGATGTCGGGCTCTAATCCAGTTGTATGTTGCTCTTTTTTTCTTTCTATTAAATAGCTTCACTTCTACCAATCAGTAATTAGCAATGTCCTCACAAATGTCAAAGATCTCTTCATCAACGAAGGTCTTGACGAACAGATCCTTGTTGAACTCGATCAGGCATAAATTCTCATTTATTTCCCGCTTATAGTCTTGGCGGGCTAAACTTGGGGCATCAAAGGCAGTAACAGGCCACACACGTGAGCGTCGGCATTACCTCAACCAATACTATCAACTACAAGCTCAGGCAACATTTTCAAATAATTGTATTATATATTAAATTATATTATAAATATTTATTTTAAATATTTAAATAGCTTCAACTGCACCAATCCGGGGTCCTGCCAACTCAATTTTGATGCCTGTGGTGATGACATCAGAACAATCCCTTGCAAGCAATCCATACGCAATCCACAACCTGATTGGCCAGCCTCATGGAATGCCCAACCAGGCAGGGTACCCCTCAACTAACGAATCGACTCCATCAAAAAGAATGGCAATGAATCCTTCTCAGGTGGAAGTGATTTGGGACAATTTTTAGTATAATTTTACTGTTAATTATACTCCAAATAATCCTCAGTATCCCGGAGGTAATAGATGATTATATGAACATGCTTTTGAGATTTAAATTTAATTTTCTTTCTTTTTTTTACCGCTAAATTCAGGACTGTAGTGACCGTGTCTCATAATTAAATTTGAATTGAGTTTATCATCGATTGCTCGTTGTTTCTATAATTCTCCTTTTTTGGTAAAAAATGGCATTTTTACGTACAAATTCTTTTTCTTGCCCAAATTTTCTCACTTGCCATGTTTAAAAATGTTTTTCAAATATTCATATTGCATTTCTTTTTTGTAAGACGAAATTCTGTAGATTATCTTGTGTTTAAAAAGTTGAAATTTTTAATTATCTTGTTGATAACTCTTCTTTAAGTTTAAGTCGTGTTTTAGAAATTTTTTCGTCGCGTTTTAAAAAATCAATTTCGAGGTTTGCAATTAACAATCTTAAATTAAACAAACAGAAGATTCTTGGAATTAATCCAATTTATTGTAGAAGTTTTCGTTTTTCGATACTTTGATATTCATCAAATAAATTTGAAATAATTACCTGGATAGATTAGTCTATTGGTGTTTGTTTCAATGATGAAATAATTTTATTGAAAGAAACTGAATTTACTGCTTTAAACTGTCTCTCTGAATTCAAATCCAATAAAGATAGCTTGAAAAGTCCTAAAAAGGCATAATTTAAAATTAAGAATTTTTCATGTTGAATTGGGAATTATTCCGGATAAGATCAAAGAAGATTTTTTTTATTTTTTCAAAAATAAATGTATATCGCTTTGAAAATGTTTATAATGCTGACTAAACCGGTGTATTTTATAGTGAAGTAAATAAAAAATTAACGCTGAAAAACGGAGTCTTATTTTGTTATTTTTTTAGCAATTAAACACTATTAAAGAGTTAAAGTGTTAACCTCCGGCCACACGGATAGCTTGCGTATCTTGAAAAAAGTGTCAGTGGATACAATATCAAATGTTTTCAGCATGGCAAATAGGAAAAAAGCATAGAAGAACCTACTAAGGTAGACCATTAAAAAATTTGGAACAAATTAAAGATCAATTCAAGATCTCAAATCTCATAAAAAGAAGAATTTTTACACTTTACGTATCCAGAAAACGATATCAATGACAGCTGTCATGGCTTTGGCTGACAAGAAAGAGTGGATAAAGCACATTTTATACAATCAAACTCCTCACTCATCCACAGGTAAATTTGTGTTTTTATCTTTCCGTAGGTGTTATCTTTATAATTTTACCAAAAGCGATTACAAATTTGATTTTCCTCGGGTAGACCTAAATTCTGCTTATTATAAAAGGATGAATAAAAAGATGGGCGTGCAGGGATCGAAATATGAATTTAAATTGGACATAATGTATCTAATTTATAATTACAGCTAAGCTCCGGGGGGGACCATTCTTGGATCCGTCTCCTCTCTTTTGCACCTTGTGTGTTTGGACAAGCAATTGATGGTTCAGTACAAAAGAAGAGTCTCTCGGCTGCCATTAAGTCGAACTCTGCGAGATTGGATGTCTCATGGATTGATTTCGATTGTGAAGCGACCAATTTCCAAACGTGCATCACGGAAAAATCCCCCCAGTGGTTCAAAACCCAAGTTAGTCGTAAACTCATGGATGGCGACATCCGTGCGGCAGTTCGGGTCCTTTCGTCCGCTGATTCACTTGCTGAATCTACTGCCGAGACTTTGGAACACCTCAAAAACAAACATCCGATGCCCCCAGATGACTTACGGGAGTTTCCCACACGAGACAATGCAATTATACTGTCAATTTCTGATGATGAAATTTTGGAAGGGATTAAATCTTTCAGACCGAGTAGCAGTGGGGGATTTGATGGTCTCCGGCCGAGTCATATAAAGGACATGATTTCCCGATTGACTATGGAGACTGGAATCCGCCTGATCAAGTGTATTACCAAGCTTGTCGAACGGATTGTCAATGCTGAGATTTCAGGCTTTGCAAGGGATCTACTTTTCTGTTCACACCTTATTGCTTTCCGAAAGAACGATGGAGGAGTCCGCCCCATTGCAGTCGGTAATGTCTTCCGGAGGCTCGCATGCAAAATTGCAGCCCGAAGAGTCTGTCCCCGTGTTGCCGCTGAATTATCTCCAGTCCAACTGGGAGTTGGTGTTTCCAACGGATGTGAAGCTGCTGTCCACGCGACAAGAGCTTTTTTTTCACCTGACACAAGACATTCCCCAAATTCCTTTGCGGTGAAGCTGGATATCTCAAACGCGTTCAACAGTCTGAGAAGGGACTGTATGCTGGAATCGTGCTCGCAGCGTACCCCAGAGATCATGAGTCTGGCTCACCTTGCTTACGGGTCCGAAAGTTCGCTTGTCTTTGACAAACACATTGTCCGTTCACGGACTGGAGTCCAACAAGGTGACCCTCTTGGGCCCTTACTATTCGCTCTGTCAATCGACGAGGTGGCTCGTAATGTAAAGACACCTCTCAACCTTTGGTACCTTGACGATGCCACTATTGGTGGCCCTGTTGATGTCGTCTTGGATGAGTTATATAAAATTGTTCCTGCCCTGGCAAAAATGGGGCTGATAATCAACACCAAAAAAACTGAGATCATAAATATCTCAGTCCCAATTCAAGACTTTGGCTTAGTAATGGAAAAGATTTCAGAAATCTTGCCAGACACAAAACAAACACGCCTCAACGATGTTTATTTTCTTGGGTGTCCTTTCGGAGAGTCCGAAGTGCAAAACCACCTCAGAGCTAAGAGTGTCGAAATGTCCCGTTTTACTGAACGCCTCTCTCTACTCGACTCCCACACGGCCTTTTTCCTCCTCAAAAATTGCATCCACGTGCCCAAACTGTTATATTTATTGAGATGCTCGCCCTGCTTTATACAAGATGAAATATTGCATTCTATCGATGATACGTTAAGATTGTGTGCCGAGTGGATCCTAAATGTCCGTTTCGATAATGATGGGTGGACCCAGTGTAAACTACCTCTTAATTCTGGCGGAGCTGGCCTAAGATCCGCCCTGGACCTTGCCCTCCCAGCTTTCCTGTCCTCTCACTCATCCTGCCGAAGGCTATCCTTGGAGATTCTACATAAATCCCCCGAATCTTCTTTGGACAGGCCTTTTGAAGATGGATGTATGCTGTGGAAGGAATCAGGATTAAAATTCCCGATCCAAACATCACTCCAACAGAGCTGGGACAAATTACGCTGCGAATTCACCGCAGACAACCTGGCAATGAGGCTCGACCAGCACCGCCTCGCCTGCTTACGCTCTGCAGCTGTGCCACACAGTGGGTCATGGCTGAATGCTATGCCAATTGCTGGCCTCGGAACATTATTAGAGGATGACTGCATGCGTATCGGTACTGCACTGAGACTCGGACTTGACATCTGCGAACAACATCGTTGTAGATGTGGAAAAATGGTTGACGTCAAAGGTGTACACCCACTCTCTTGCAAACGAAGTGCTGGCCGAGCTCCTCGGCACTCCGCTATTAACAATGTTATCTTAAGAGCTCTTGAGTCGGCGGGCTTCCCCTCGATCCTAGAGCCAGTGGGCTTAGATCGTGGAGATGGGAAAAGACCCGATGGAATGACCACTTTTCCCTACTCCTGTGGAAAATCGTTGGTTTGGGATTCAACGTGTGTTGACACCCATTCCAAAACTAATATGATCTCTTCTGCTGTTTCTCCAGGTTCTGCAGCAGATGCTGCAGAGCAAAGAAAAATTGCCAAATACGCAAATCTTGGACAACGGTACCGCTTCGTACCTATCGCTGTGGAGACTTCTGGGGTAACCGGCCCTCTTACGACTTCTTTCATCAGAGAAGTCGGAGGAAAAGTTGCTAGGCGACGTGGGGAGCCTCGAGAAGTGTCATGGTTATTCCAACAAATTGGAATAGCTGTCGTTCGCGGCAATGCACACTCCATCATGCGTGCAACCGCAAGTGCCTTTTAATCATTGACTAACTTATTTCAATAATTTAAAAAAAAAAAAAAAAAAAAAAAAAAAAAAAAACTTTTGCAAATATATTTTTCAAAATATAAAAAAATATAGAAAAAAATATTATGCTCAAAGGTTTATTTTTAATTGATAATAAATGCTATTTACTTATTGTCGGAGGAAGCATATTCCTGTACTTTAATTTTGTTAAAGAATGTAAAGAAACTATTTTTTAACTAATTATAATCACTATTTTTAAGTGGGAAACAGATTTTTCTTTAATATTACTGGAATGATCATCAATGCATGGTTTTACAGCAGTGTTTCTTAATTATTTATCATTTGAATATTTAATTAATTTTATTCCACGTGTTTTAATGCTTAATCTTAAATGGATTGATTCTTATTCCAATATCAGAAAAAATGTCCATGTTTGGGATCCCCGACCTCTTAGACAATGCGCTGTAGAACGTACTCAGTCCAATTGGTCTCTAAAAGAGACTAAAGAGAATCAGAGAAAAGATGCGAAGGTCTCTAAAAGAGACTGGGATAACCTGAAATAGTTAATTCTGGTTATGACAGTGTTTTTGGTCCTAATAAATAAATAAAATATGGATTTCTACGTAATATCGCGAACGATATCCGCAGAAAAAGCCAGCTCGTTTGACATTAAGTTGAACAAAAGATTTTGACGGCGTTCGCTGTATGTATAAAGCAGTTTCGTACATTTGAAAATATTTTCATTTCCTACAGTTTCCTAACAATTGTCATAATCAGAGAAAAAATTAGATAATGAAGAAGGGTCAGACGAATTCTTTTCTCCACTTATAGTTTTGAATAGAAACTCGTGCCTTTACTTGAACCGGTCAAGCCATTCATTTGATTCCTTGACCTTGAATGATTCGTAATTTATTTTATTTTTTTAATAATTTCAATATGGTTCCAGAAATTGAAAGAAATTCATCTCTCAAACGTAGAAAAGTTTCAACAACTAATCTAATGTAAACGATTTTGCTCGTTTTATACTTTTTAGCGAGATCTCTTTTTTAAAATTGACCATGTTTTATATCTTTAGCAATTTTAATTTTTGTTTCATAGTTTTTTAAAACTGCTCCAAAAACCGAGGGTGGACCATCTCTGGGGTCTACCCCAAACCGGGGTCGTATAGTACTACTGTTCCTATTTCCCCATATTTGCGTAAAAACAAAAAAATATAGCTTTTAAATAAAAAAGTCAAAATAGTGGGAGATATTTTAGTACTAAATCAATAACGCAGAAAACAGCTTGGCTATACAAGAGATTTGGGATCCTTAAAGGAAATGCACCGTAAATTCCCGGAGCGTCCAAATCTTTATCAAATTTAATGACCATTTTCTTGAATACTTGAAATCAATAAAAATGGATTTATCAAATATACTGGATCTGAAAACGTCGATATCTTGAAAATAAAATTGGAGATAATTTCCCAGTTACTGAACCAATTCATCAAGGAATATGACCAGTGTCAAACTCACTGCGGACACGTCCACTAATCCCGTTCTCCTTCCATATGACGATTTTTGCGGCATATCCCCGAACCCTTATTATGCATTACTTGAATATAAAATATTGTCATATTTATTCTAGGGATAGGTCGATTTCGGTGTCGTATTAAACAGTAAAAATATTTTCTTACACGTCGAATGTCTTCGGGGTGGATCCCACAAGGATAGTTAATAAACTTTGTCACAAATATGATTATAGTATTCAACACATTTTTGACAGCCATGCCAGTTTTGTACCCTCAACCAGCATAATAGTAAGCTTAGGCACATGAACAATTTCAATTCTCATATTTATGTATTTTCTCCATCTTAATTTGTTTCATGCAAATTAATTCAATCTGGATGAGCACGATCGTATATTTTGTCTTTAGAAATATCCGGCTTGATATTTTGATTTTCGTACCAATTCCTATTCCAGCAAACAATTTCGCCACAACAAATTGGACTGAGTACGTTTTGACTTCCTGATCTTCCAGATTTCCTGAATAAGTGCATTTTGTAAATTTACTTATTTTTTATTAACACGGCGTCAATTCCGGTTTGTTTTAAATGTTAACTCTTAAATGAGTTTATATCTGTTCTCTGTGGTAATGAGTTTGTTTTCCTATCTACCAAAATTTATTTAGCTGTTTTGGACACGTAAAAATTTTAAATAGCCCTGCAGCATGATGTAAACACATATTGACATCTCGCTCAGGCCGGCTACACTTTTTGTAATTTTTTAATGTAAAAATCAGACAGAAAGAGAACATGTTACCAAGGAATTAACTAATCCAAACGAAGTCCCTCCTTTTTTTCTTTTGTAGTGTGGCCGATGAAGACTGCGTCACTGTCAATCCGAGTTGCATATTAGATGCATGGAACCTTCAGCCACCTTAACACAATATTTTATAAAGATTAGAGCCAGAGAAGAGGAGGAAGAAGAGAAAGAGAAAGATTCAGGACTTAGTTTGAAATTAATTAGTTTCTTTTTATTAATAAAGGCACAGGCTGAATTTTATTGATTTCTCTATGAGCTTCTTTATAGCGTGAAGATTAACTGAACATTTTACTTTATTTTATTTTAATCAAACACATCAAGAAACCGAGCTTTGTGAGTCAAAACCTAACATTGGTCACCGACTTTTCAACTTTATTACCCCAGTCGCATCGGAAAACAAATCAACCTCTTCAGAATTTTTACCAAAATGGTGGATTCAGAAAAGAATATTTCTATAAAGAACGAATGTTAATAGACAGAAATACAAGAAAATTATAGGGAAATGACACGTTACTTTATGGGCAATACACCTTATGAATTGTCCTCCCCGTCATAAATGAATGCGGTTTAAAAGTTAAAATATTACCTATTTTACAACATCTCAAATTGGATTTTTGTGAGAGTTTTTTGACTAAGAAAAATCTTTTTTGATTAAAATAAATGGATTAAAAATGGAAACTCCAAAACAAATAAATATTGTTACCTAGGACATATTCCAGGATCTCAAACTTCTATGAAGAGCTTCATTTTATTAAATTGATAAGACTATTTGGAATAGGATCCATTTAATCTCAAGCAGGTATAAAAGCGGACAAGACCGCGTCCACTTCTTCCTAGCATTCAAGAAAAAAAGATGCCGTTTTGGAGTCAGACGAGGCCACAATTCACGTACAAATTATCAAAAAAACAATTTTGAAATATGCAAAAACATTGCAGCCTCTGAATTGACAAATAAAGTCCTTCTGTGGCGATGAACCTCAGATTGCTAGTACAATAATCCAATTATTGTACAATAATCTAATTCTGTGAAGTTGTGGGCGAATTTTTTCAGTTTTGTCGCAAATACCACGTTGCATTGTTTGATTTAAACAAGTTTATTTTAATTCATATTAAAAAACAAATATAGTGCGACCTCGAATTGAAGAAATCTCCCCGATATTTTATAGGGATCGCGAAAATATTTCCCCAAAAGCAAGGTTTTCCCCGCTACTTAGTTTTCCCCAATTCAAGGTCGCACTGTAAATAAAAATAAATATAGTTTCATAGATATAAAATAATACTAATACCTAAATAAACAAACCCGTGGCAAAAAGATATTGAGAATTTATGCATTCTCAGACAGCACGAACTCGTACCCATTTTTTACGAAGTTGGTAGAAATTTGGATTTATGACCTTAAGATTTTTAAATCCACTTTGAATTTGGTGAAAATGCCAAAAACTTTGGTTATTACTGAATCTAGCATTTCTGCCATATTAAAGCTTGAATCATTAATGTAATTATTAGTGACTTATCGGGATTGTAAATTAAAGAAAATAAATTTAAAATCCAATTTTTAAAAAAGCCTTGTCGAAGTCTCAAATATCTTTGAATAACATCAAATGCAATGTTTTCATCATCAAAATTTCAATAATTTACAAAACAGCATCTTTGCAACGTTTGAGACAAATAATAAGTATTTTCGTTCTCTTTAAATTTTTTGGATAGTGATTTCTTCTTTTCCAATCATATATTCAACAAATATTTTTCGGAAATCTAACATATTCAATGAAGTGGTGATCGTTGGTAAACTTTTTTGAACAAATATCAATGAAATATTCTTTTCGAATGTTTTATTGCATTTGCGGAAGTTTTGACATTTTATTGTATTCCAGAAACGTAGAAAATCAAAAACTGACTCAATTTTATAATATATTAAAAATACTTACTTTTTTGAATTAAATCACTCACGTTAATTTTGAAGATTTTTCTGTGCGCTTATCATATGATTGATTATAAATAATAAATTTTTTCAAAAAAATGCAACTGTGTTGTTTTTGTACTTTGAATACATACTTTTGCCACAATAAATATACTATTTCAAAACTCGTGGTAAATCAGCTAATTATAATTTAAACACCATCATTTTTATTACCGCAAAGAATTATTTATTCAAACTACCACTGTTTCATTCAATTTTATTTTAAGAATTTTTTTGTACAGAAAAATTATCAGAGTTATATTTGATAAAAAGTTTATTCAACTTAGTCTTGATTAAAAATAATTTAGTTTGCCTAAAGTGATAAAAGATTAATCGAAGAGAGGGTCAGCAGTCTGACGGATCGCCAAACTGTTCCCCCGGATAACGGCGATTGAGAACCGAAGTTTTTTTAGTCTTAATTGAAATTTTTTTTGATATTTGATCTTAATAAAGGTTAGTATTTGTCCAAAAAAATAAATTGTTAGTTATATCGATTTCAAGAGACTAGGAGTGAATAATTATTTAAAACATGTCTCATCTAATATTCAGTGATTTTTTCATTTGTGATATCAAGGGCGATTGTCCTTGGCCGCATTCATCTCCATTAACATCGTCAAAATCTAAAGTCCACACAAACATCCCTGCTAGTCCATTATCTTTCACATATTTTGCCTACAAGGTAAAGAAATATTTATTTCCCTTTTCTTTAATACTTCTGATACTTTCATATCCCAACCAATGATAGTCCTTGACTCCATGAGAAGCTTTTTGCTTATCGTCCCAAACCTCATCATAACCTTGATTAGAATACTAAAAATTTTTTTGAGAATAAGTAGTACCTAATTATATGCTAGAATTCCTAATTCTTTTGTTATCGGTCCTCCTCCAGGTTCCCCAATTTTTTCATCTCCAATTTTTGGATTTCTTGAGGAAGTTATGAATCCTCTTGCGTAGGTTGGTAACCCGATGACTAGTTTTGACTTTGGAGCACCGTGCTTAGACCAATATCTGACTACATAATCCTGTAAATTTTGAGTTTATTTAATTTGAGTACAGTGTTGAGTGTATCAGCATCGTTTATTCCATATGATCCTGTATGATGGCCAACAGTGTCCGAAAATTGACCGTAGAAATCATAAGTCATTAAATTGATGTAATCAAGATATCTAATTTTCAGAATGTGAATATTTAACCTAGAAATTTCTCTTATTTCATATGAAGACTGAATTGTCGAAACTCCTGCTGAAACAGCTGCTGTCAACAAATATCTTTTCGAGCCTTTTTGAAATTCTGTGCTCATAGCTTTCAAAAGTCGACTGTACGCTTGTTTTTGATTGTGAGGAAATTCCCAATCAATGTCAAATCCGTCAAAATTGTATTTCTTTAAAAAATCTTTTGTATTTTTAGCAAATGTTTCTGCATTAGAGTCGCTTATTGATACAGTCATAAACTCATAGAGCTGTTTTAACCACCCTCCGACAGAAAGCAGGATTTTCAAACGAGGATTCAAACGTTTAAGAGAAGTGATTCTATGATAACCGCAATATTCACCTAATATAGATGTAAAAAATTACCTTCAGGCAAGCCAAAACAATAGTCATTTGAAATAATAGAAAGATTATTTACATCAATGGTGCAGAATGCATATATTATATGCGTACAAAGGTTTGCTAAATGGCTGTCATCGAATTCAAACCCCCCTGGCCTGTATTTCGCCCAGTTTGTATAATAGCAAAATAATACTTTAATAATTATTCATTTTTATGCTACCTTTAGATTCCACTGGCATAAAAATGTGTTAAATCAATTTTTAGGATTTGAACATAAATAAAAAAACCGACTTTTTAAACTAACAAAACCATCAATTAATTAGAAAATACCTAGTAATCAACCACATAATGAATAGACAATGCTAATCCCACTTAGTTTGGTACTAATCCCATTTAGTATGGGAAATGGTATAGAAGTCTTTGATTTAAGGCTGCCAAAATATAAAAGATTTACAGACTAGCAAATTAGCGTTCATTTTTTGACTGGCCATGAAAATCCGTTGGAAAAGTCTGAGTAAAAATGAGAATCGTTATCAAAAAGCCATGGTACACTAGTTTAAATTTAAGCTTGCTTATTATGTGAAGATTTTTATGTATGTATGAAACATGTTTCGAGAAAGATAAACAGCAATCAAATTTCAGACCCAAGATTTTGGGGGATTTTTTAACTGGGAGTGGAATGTTGTCTAGGAATAGTTTAGGCTCTAAGTTGAACTGATGACGGTCAGTAGTGAATAGATAACAGATGATTTGGATGGGGAAGGTTGAAGAAGATTGCATTTCAGCCAGGACGATAGAGTGTTCATGTGTTCCTGCAGAGATCCAGAAGTGGTGTTAATGTTTTGTTAGCGAGAGGCAATAATTATGTCATCAGCGTAGGAGAGAAGTAAAATATTATTATTCGTCGGGATAATGGACAGATGTAAGTTAAATAAGGCAGGTGAAAGAACCGAGCCTTGGGGAACTCCGTTAGGCAAGTATTTGTAACGTGAGTAAGAGGACATGATTGTCGTGCGACCAGAACGCCCAAAAAGGAGAGTAACCATGACTTTATTTGATGAGGAAATTCCGTATCGACTATTTTCCTACACAGAACATGTCTTGACGTACTGTTAAATGCTTTTTCAATGTCGATGGATGTAATAACTGTTCTTTGAGGAGGATTATGATTGTTAAACCCATCCGCAATGAATTGTGTCAGTCTTGAGAGATGGGTGGAAGTAGAATGCAAAGAACGAAAGCCGTGTTGAGATTCAGCAAATGGAAGGAAAGGTTTTATGATGCTCAATACTACCCGTTCTGTTATTTTTGCAACCACTGAAATCAAAGAGATAGGTCGAAAAGAAGAAAGGTCATAAGTACCTCGATTTGGTTTTGGAATAGGGATGATGGTAGATTTTTTCCAAAGCATAGAAACCAAACCATGGTTGATCGAGTAACGATTAAATTAGTTAGAGCCAGAAAGCCATTTGGACCCAGATTTTTTAAATGGTGGATGTCAAGACCATCCGGACCTCTGCGTTAGAATTCCGCGAGTTAACAACAAGCTGCTTGGTAAGTGATTCTGGGATGTTAATAAAGTGTGTAGAATTGACATTGAGATTATAATGAGATTTTCTTATGAAACGGAGATCCTTTGGGGTAGGAAGGTGACTGATTTTTGCATAATGACGAATTAAGATGTTACCTGCATATAAGATCCAACTAAACTGTAAATCTTTCAAATAAAAAAAAACATAAAGTTGTTTTGCATTATCAGCAATATGCAAGACAAATTTAGATTAAATGATCAAATTAAAATTATTAACCAATACCTTTTATATGTTAATTCAGCAATTTAAATAAGTTTAAAGCGAGTCTCTCTGAGTGAAGTTAGGTGTAATTTCCAATAACCAAGTTAAACTAATCAAATAGCCTTTTCATTTTGAATTAATTTATTACAGTATAACCTCCATTTGGGGCATCAATTTTGAAAAATTGCCCCAAAAATAGAGGTTTCCCCAAAAATGGAGGTCTGAAATTTTCTTTATTTTTATAAAAATTTTAATAGTTTTAGCATATTTTTCATTAATTTATAAATAAATAAAGTATTTTTAAGAACATTTAAACATGTTTTCCACTAATTTTATTGATAATTAGAGTATTTTTCAAGTAGAAAAAAATTTTTATTCTATTATACACGAAAATAATCTGTTATTTTGTTTCCTGTTGCAGATTTCTTCATATGTATGCCCAATATTTTTCTGAAATTGTAATAGTCTTTTAACGCATCGGGAAACAAACGGTGAATATTCTCTTCAAGGTTATTCATTGCTGTTATCGTGTCCAAGTGTGAACAGTTGCATTCAGTTTGGTCATATATTGACTCATCATTATTTTCTTCTTCATTTTCAGCAATTACGTCTGCAATTATCGTGTCCAAATTTTCTTTCTCACTGTTAACTAAAAAATTTGAACTAGGAATCTGTTGCCGACAGTTATTAATTGTTTCCCAACAATTCGTTATTGTTTCAGGATTTAAATTTTGCCATGTTTTTCCAACAATTATTATGACATGACGAAGATTTATTTTTTTTAAATTAACAATTTGTAACTCAACGTCCTCAAAATAAAGAGTAAAATCCAATAAAGCGTTAAGATAATTGGACTTGAAAGATTTAATAATACCCATGTCTAACGGTTGAATTAATGAGGTTGTATTTTTTGGGAGAAAAAACAATTCAATGTTGGAAAGATGGATATATTTGTGACAGCTTGCGTTATCAAGTAACAAAACAATTTTTCTCTTTTGCGTAATCATTTGTTCATTTGTAATGGTGAGCCATGTAATAAATATTTCTGATGTCATCCAACTGTTTTTAGATGATGAATATGAAACTCCATGTTCTTCAGGGTTAAAGTTTTTCATACAACGTGGGGATTTATATTTTCCTACTAACAATGGCTTCAATTTTTCGCCACAAGCACTGACCGACAAAAGAATAGTGAATTTTTCTTTACTCCTTTTAATTCCGAAACAATCTTCATCCGAACTTACAAATGATTTTGAAGGTATCCTTTTAATATATAACCCAGTTTCGTCGCAATTAAAAATATTTTGAAGACCATATTCTTTTACGTATTCATCATACTTGGAAAAAAACATATCAAGCGAAGAAACATCGGAAGAGTTTTTCTCTCCACTAATTGTCTTAAATGACAACATATGTCTTTTCTTAAATTTTTCCAACCAGCCATTGGACCCTTTGAACGCCGAATAATTCAACATCCTTGCTACTTTGGAAGCAATATTTTTTAAAAGAGGACCGGACACAGGAATAAATTCTTCCCTTGTCTTGGTGAAAGCCTCAAAAACAATTTTATCCAATTTTTGGGATAAAGTATGAGGAGAGCGTTGAATATTTCTGGGAAAATCTGTTTGAACAGCCCCAGTATTAAAAAAATTGAGATAATTTTTTTTAATACGTGACACAGCGCCTAAAAACTTACATTAATAAAAAACCTTTACTAATTTTGTACTTATCTACAATATCTCGTTCAGTAAGATGTTTATTTTCACTTAATTCCTTGGCAATTTTGATCTTTAACTCAAGACTAAGCTTACGAGCCATAACAACAAGAATACAAAAATTACACGAGGCTTCCAAATGAAATTTTATATAATTAATTTTAATTTTAATAGCAAATATGTATATAAATTAAAAATCCTGTGCCCCACTTAGAGGTTCCGGTAATTTCTAAATTTGGAAATTACCGCATAAAAATTATATCCTTTTCAAACTACCCCAAAATAGAGGTTTCCCCAAAAATAGAGGTTCCCCAAGCCAGAGGTCTGCCCCAAATGGAGGTTATACTGTATATAATAAATCACTTCTAAAATAATAGCATGCGTGTCTAGTTCGCAGGGCGAGAGGCTGAAGCGATCGAGGAAGAGTTAAAGCGTACTACCGCAAAGGATATCTGCTAAAAAACCATCTCGGTTCGCAGGCGACGCTTGTGAGTGTAGACATCTGAGACTCGATCTTCTGAACAAAGTTGATTACCTTTCCTCCCAAGGAACCGGAGTTACTAAAAAAGAATTCGGTCAAGTTTTGAAAGTGAAATACTAAGTCGCCTGGCAAAAAAGTAGTCTTAACTTTAAATTCACAAGAATTGTATTAATAATAACGGAAAGTGTCCTGATGAGTTGACTTTATTCCCGTTCAGGGAGGGACTGGCCCTCGTGTAAGATGTTACCTGCGTAGACTCATTTTTCTCATCATCGCTGATCGACTTCGCTTCCCGTACTGGATTTGCATCTACCCCTGCCGAATCTAGAAAAACTGCACAATATGCATCGTTGACCGATACCTGCTGCTTCATCTCCCTGACTTTCAAGACCAGTGTGATAATTGGACTTAAAGTGCTCAAACTACTCTCAGAGATTTGTTCAGCCATCTCTAGGAGGAGTCACGAGCTTAATTTTCCAACAGATATCGTTCACGATATTACGTGGGAATTGCCTGTTCATCCGCTCGGCGACTAATTTAAATTAGTAAACAGTTCTTTCATGTTTATCTCCTATCTGTTGGTGCGTAAACAAAAAACGACTAATCTTTCAATTTTTGGATTTTTTCATGAAAGAAACACCCGAATTGCAACTAAATCATAAACTTTTATGAAAAAAGGATTGACAAAAAGCTCAAGACTATCTTCATACATTTCAGGTATATAGTTTTGAATTTCTTTCTTCGATCCAGTAAATGTAGGCTTACCATCGGGCCCGGATTACCTGGACAGTCTCAGATACTGGAGCCTTGTCCCGGATTATCATATTTATTATTATTTAGTAATGTGGGATTGTGATCAACTATACAATTATAAAAATAATATTAAATTTTTGAAAATTATGCCTTTTCTGTCAAAGAGAAAATGTATTTTTAACCGAGGTATTATGTCGCGAGCGCAGCGAGCGACCACTCAATTTCTAGATCCGATCAATCAAAAAATCTATAAATTGACAAATACCTAGGAATATAGGAATAGGAAGTTTATTGGAAACAGAGAAGGGTTAAAGGTTAGGGGGAGTTTGTATAATGAAACAATAGGACTACCCTATCGACTTCTTCCCAGAAAAAAAAAGAGACCCCCTCAAGTAAATTTTTTTTTTTTTTTTTTTTTTTCTTTTCTACCTCTGCAGGTACGTCCCAGTGACAATTGAGTTGGATTTATAACCACTTATAGCTTTTTCGACAGTTTCACCGACCATGGAGGATTTACTTTCAAGCCACAGGGGATTGGATCTTCAACTTTTTGGTGGTAAGCAAGCTTCAAAGCGAGCCTGCGAGACTTTTCAAATTTAGTTAAGATGGTTGTCCTTCTTTTTAGAGAAGTACCATCCCTCTTTTCCGTATAGTAGTCCGGTAGGATCACCGTATTGAAAACGTAGAGGAAAGTATCAGGCTCCAATTTTAACTCGGTCACGTTTCGGCGAAGGTCATGACACGTTTCGTTTCTCGTGGTGCAAAAATAAAACTATCAAAAACTCAAAATCTTCTGTGTCTCAAGAGCTTGAACGCAAAGATGAAATCCGTATCAAAGATGAGGAGGGGTCACACTCCTCTCAAGTCTCTTTGAACAATCCAAACTGTACTGAGTCTCTTGTCCTCTCGCTGCAGATAAAAAATTATGCGATTGGACGAATAAAGTCCTTTAATATTCTAACCAAATCCGAGACTGCACAGAAGGCCCGAATTACTGCCAGGAAGTCTGGGGACTTTACCCTCGAATTCTCAAATTCTAGTGATAGGGACTCGTTTGTGAATGACTTCGAGTATAACAAACCATTTGGCCAGGACGGCCATTATATTTCTGCGTGCAGTCTGCAACCATCGACCGTAGTCTTGAAGGGAATACCATCTTGGGTCTCCGAGGAAGACCTGGATCTTTACCTCAAAGAAATTCTCAACCCCGGTTTTACTTTCCAACGGTTCTACAAAAATGGACGGAGTATACCTGTTGGAAAGTTGAGTCTGAATTCGAGGGCAGAAGCCACTTCGCTTGTAAGGATGGGAATCGAAGTGGGATTTCAAAAAATACGATGCGAATGGTTTAAAAACCCAGCAAATAGATGCTTTCGCTGCCAACAATTTGGTCACATTGCTAACTTCTGCAAAGAAGTGGAAAGATGTCTTTTCTGTGGTGGTGATCATAATATGAAAATGTGCCCGATTAAAGGAAAAACTGAGAAAAAATGTATAAACTGCGGTCTGAGTGGGCATTTGGCTTGCTACGGTGGCTGCTCTTCAGCTAAGGCAGCCACTGAACAACTAAAAAAGCAGCTCAGTGCCAGGGACAGACTGGCCAAAGCAGAACACTCAAAAACTGTATGGTCAAAAGCGGAGGCCGTTGAATCTGTATGGCGAAAACCCACAATTTCCCGCTGTTTTGACTCCTCAACGCAAACAGATGTTAGTGAAGACGCAACTTTGCCTCCCAATACACAACACACAGAGCCTCCAACCCGCTTTAAGAGGAAAGCACCAACTATCGACGTTGAGCTTACCTCTATGATTCGCAAAATAATCGCTATATGCGATGAAAAAGGCCTCGATATCAACAATCTGTTGTCCCTTTCTCTTGGAAGGGAAAGGATTGATCAGGCGTGAGCCCCTTTCTGTCTATTATCGCTGTGAACGCACGTTCTCTAAAGAGAAGGCGTTCAGAGATTGAGGATATGTTATCCCATAACCCCGTGGACCTTTTGATCGTAAACGAAACAAAAATCAAAAAACATGATGATTACTACTTGGATGGCTATCGTTCCCTTGATATTAAGTGGAAGCCGGGCTCGATCGCTGGAACAGGCACTTCTATCTACTACAAATCAACTCTAAGGGTGAAAAATCTAAAAATTGTGTCCGAGGAATTGTGTGAATTCCTCACAATCGACGTCCTTCTGGAAAAAGGGTGGGTAACAATCGGAGGGATGTACTCAAAATCCCTTTCCAATTACTCATCGCTTATCAAGGACTTTTTTGCCGATAAACACAATCATTTGTCAATACTCCTCGGGGATCTAAATGCCAAATGCACATCTTTTGGCTGTCTGAGAACCAACAGGGATGGCATCATTCTTAAGAAGCTTTCAGAATCTCTCAGTTTCTCGGTCATCACATCAAAAACCCCAAATCATTACTCACCAGGAGGGTGGGACTATTTGGGCGTAGCATTGGTCTCTATGTCTACTCTTCAATTTATGGAACAACCGTACACCTTAAATGATATTGGAAGTGACCATCTACCAATTTTATACAAACTCAACCTTGGACCTTTAAAGGGTAAACCAACTTTTATACGATATAACCTCTCGACTATAAACTGGGAACACTACCGAAAATGTTTTACACTTTATCTGAGCAATTTCGCTCCTAAACTTGACGAAAATTCTTCATCTGAGGACCTCGAGAAGTCTAGCAATTCCCTTATTGGATACATAAAGTCTTATCTGGAAACATATTCTACAAAAATCGTCTCAAACAATAGGAAAACTCACATGCCAAACATGAATGTTGAAATCCTACTAAGGAAAAAACAATGTCTAAGGAACAAACTCCGGCGCTGCGCAGATTTTCGTGACCGGTCCGTTTTGGAAAGTGAAATCTTCACCATTACGGAAGAAATAAGAAAATCGGCGAAGGTGGCGAAGGATAAAAAATGGAATACTGAGTGCAAAAAGCTACATAAAGGAAGTCCAAATTTTTGGAAGGTCTACTCGAAATTAACCTCGACGTCTGAGAAAACTATACCTAAACTGCTAAAACAAGATGGATCCCCTGCATCTCATGAAGAAATCCCGAACATATTTGCTGATAGTCTCAAAAGAATACAAGAAGTCAATCCGGATACAAATCTATCTGATTCAGCTTTGTTTGATATGGAAAAAGAGTTGGAAGACAATCTTAGCTCATTACCAATGTGCTCGGAATCTATAACGTGCAAAGACGTGGAAAATGCAGTTAGATACTCCAAAAATAACGCTCCGGGAAAGGACAAGATAACCATGCGCATGTTCAAAGAAGCTCCCAAGCAACTTTACGAATATTTGGGATGTCTCTTCTCCCGCAGTGTGAGCTTGGGATACGTCCCTTCTTCATGGAAACTGACGGAGGTAAGGATGATACGGAAGCCTGGAAAACCTGGTTACTTGGCGACAAGTTATAGGCCTATAAGCCTAATTCCTACCATCAGTCGAATAATGGAAAGGGTAATGTTTGAACGACTCTCTGAACACGTCGAGAGAAATGGTTATCTCAAAGACGTGCAGTGGGGCTTTCGGAGGGGTCGTTCCTGTGCTGACTGTCTTTATACACTCAATTCGTCGATTGTAAAGGCTCTGGATTTCAAAGAGTGTCTGACAATTGTGTCTCTAGACATCTCAAAAGCCTTTGATATGGTTTGGCACCTCGGTCTCCTTAGACATCTGGCGAAGTGTCACATAGACAAAGGACTATTCCTATGGCTAAAAGACTTCCTCCGCGACAGGCGCTCTGTGATAAGCTTTCTGAACTATGACTCGGATGAACTGAAACTTAAAAGAGGCGTCCCTCAAGGATCAGTCCTCAGTCCTCTATTATTCAACATTGTGATGAGCAATCTGCCGTCTCCTGTCAACACACGGACGGAAATTTGATATACGCCGATGATGTTGTAATCCAGGTGTTCTCAACCGGGGGGCGAATCGCCCCCCTAGGGGCGAAAATTTTGTACAAGGGGGCGATAATTTTGTACAGGGGGGCGATAATATATTTAATAAAAAATAAAATTTATATTTATTAAAAATTGTTTAATTAGAATATTTTTAATGGCAAGCCTAATAATTTAGACTCAAAATTTAATGAAATTACTATTCTTCTTCAAGGAAATTTTGTCAACATGATTGATTGCAAAAGAATAATGAAAACATTTGAAAAAATTATTGCTTTATCGACATAATTTTTCTAAAATCAGTTTGGAAACATTTCACAACTATCTGAGATAAGTAAATATTTTAGTCAAAACAATATTTTGACATATTGTCAACATTTGACGGAACTAGAAGCGGATATATCTCTTAGATTCAAAGATTTGTTTGATTTGGAATTTGAAGCATGGATGATTGATCCGTTTTCATGTGTGCCAGAAGATATGAACGAAACAATCCAAGAAGAGATAATTGAATTTAAATATAATGAAGAATATATTCACAGATTTCAACAGGATGGTATCTCTAAATTTTGGCAATCAAAAGATCTACAAATGAAATTTCCAAATTTATGGAAGGAAATGAGTAATGTACTATTGACATTCCCTACCACTTATTGGTTGAAAGTGGATTTAGTTTTGTCAATCATAATACATAATGTGAAAAAAATAGACTGGAAGTGTGTTATAGAGGCGATATACGCCTAAAGTTGAGCAGAATTAAACCCGACATAGAATATTTAGCGAGTAAACATCAATATCAAGGGTCTCACTAATAATTTTTAATAAAAATTCAATTTTTTACATTTGATTTATAATTTTATATTTTGATTTTTGAGTTATGTACAAAAAACAACCAATTAAGGGACAATGCCAAAAAATTTTTAAATTGTAGGTGGACAAGGGGGCGATAAAATTTCAAAGGGGGGCGACAAAATATCTAAGGGGGCGATGAACAAAAAAAGGTTGAGAATGCCTGTTGTAATCCTTGACATTTCATCGAAACCTGCCTTATCCGAACAAAGGATTATATCATATATGAATACAGTGGAGCAATGGTGCGATGAAAATATGTTCATTATTGCGCGTGAGAAGTCCGCATTACTGAGAATCACAGAAAGCAGAAATTTAATAATTTACCGTGCCTGATCAAGAACATACCTCGACAAAACTCAATTAAATATCTTGGCTTGTTCATCGATGAAAAGGGAAACTATCTCGAAAACGCAAAATTAAGTAAAAGGAAAGCAACTAATGCTCTGTTCTGCCTGAGGAAATACCTAGGCTTGTATTTGGGATTAATATATTCGATAACAAAATTAAAATCGATGCCAAAGCAGAATGAGCTTTAAAACCGATTTCATAAATAAAAATAATATTTTAAAATTTATAATTGATATTTTAGAATAATGAGAAAAAATCTAAATGCTTCATAATTTATTAAAATGTCAAAACAAGAATCTTCTGAAGGAGCACGCCTGTCAGCACAGTTCATTTTTGATTAGAAGACCTAATTTTAGAGATTAAAACGAAAAAATAACAATGAGATCTGTCAAATTATTACCCCCCCTCACAACCTAAACCAAATTAGCGTTCAGTATTCATTGATTTTACTTTTTCTATAAGGTCTACTTTAAATTATTTTATGGGATTCAATGGAAAACTTAAGTTATTTCAATTTTAATTTAAATCATGTTAAAATTTTAAATAATTTAATAAATATATTTGTTGATGATAGGCTTGTTAGCTGTCAAAGTCGCGTCTAGCGCTCGGTCGCGCGCTGCGCTCGCGACATATTAAAAAGGAACATCCATTTCTTAAAAAATGTGAAAACGATCATACAGCTGAATGCATGCTGTGCTATTTGCGTTTCTCATTTATCATGGACGTTGCTCTGATATAAAGGCTCACGTATCATCAAAAAAAGCATAAATATGCATTTCTTCTTTTAGTTCCCCATAAAGACATAAGCTTTCTAAAGGCTCCATTTGAAAGGATTTTCCATCGGGTAACATCCTCTGTGTCTCCCAGGAGCGTTCCTAACTGTTTGTGCCTCTCCATGATTCATCAATGCGTCTTTCCGATCGGCATAAGGATATATATTCGGTTTTTTCGGTGTTCACAGTGAGAAACCATTTTTCAAATTTTCAAGAGCATATTATATATATTTGAGAATTTCTCCGTCGTCCGACAAAAAGTCAAAGTCATCTGCGTAGGATATCTCGTGATAATCATTTTTATAACTGATTTAAAATCCCTCAGAGCGGCCTCAAGATACACAATAAAAAGCGCGAGTCTCCTTGTGGAACACTCCGTGTTGTTTCGAAGTACATATCCGTAACAGACAGAGGTACGTCACCACCTCAACCAAATGAAATATCATTAAATTTTGTTTTAAAGATGGTTCTTATGAATAAACTTCGATCATTCAGTTCATTCATTTCATATAAAAGGGGAATAAGTTATACACAAATTAATAAAGAGCCTGGAGGTCAGCTCAAAGTCGCCGCACTGCGTATCGAGTGGCAGTTTCCGCGGAGCACTGCGACCGAGATTCGCTGGAAGAGCCAGCTCGTCTCCCTCCGGTCGTTGGTCTCTTGGCGATTCTCCTGGCAATGTTGGCAAGAAGGCGAGTTGCAAACCTGCCGACAATTCCAGATGTTTCGAAGGCGAAAGGGACAAACTCGTAAGAGTCCGAGATATTTCATACTTCGACCTCTTAGCCTCCTCAGCCTGAGCACTGGAATATCATTAAATGATTTTAAAAATAATATTCAGGAACAAACAAATAGTTTTTTATTCTATTAAAAGCAAAAACAAAACTCAATGGTATGAATAAAAATAAATTTCTTGGAAGGAAATTTTAATGCTTTTTATTGCTTTATGAAAGTGAATTCTACTATAGATCAAAAAATTTAAAAATTTTACTTGCATGTCTCTCTAACACAAAACGCTCCAAATCAACAAAGTTATTATATTTCAAAGAGAAACATGAAAGAAAAAATTCAAATAAATATTCAGTGTGTCTATTTACGGTTTAAATGGTAGAATTTCCTCCCATTTTGGACTTTCTTCTTCGCGAAACGTCACGTCTGGCAATACGGTGAATTTTGGGTGTATTCCTGAAAAATGGTACTCCGAACCTGAAATAAAGTAATATATCAATTCGGAGGAATGTGGTAATCACATTATAATTAAATATAAAAACTTTTTCAGATAAATTTTTATCAAAATTGTCACAAAATAATTTACTTTTGAATGTTTTGGTAGTTCGAACCATTAAATGTATTCCCCAATAGTTTGCCTATTTATTCAAAAACCTAATCATAAATAGCCAACACAACAAATAATTAAAAAGTATTTATAATATCAGAAAACAATCTTAATTAACAATAGTTTTAGCAAATTACTGGTTGTATCGGCATATGTCACCGTATATCAAATTTGCTGTAAATTTTCAAAAATGTTATTTCAAGTTCAATATGAAAATAATCACGTTTAATAGATTTGGTAGAATGCAATAAATTTGTTTAAGCAGCATATATAGTTAAGTTTATCTTATCAATAAATTAGAAAGCATGTTTTATGAATTCAAACAAAGATTTACTTAAATTGTAAAATACTTCTCTGACTCTAGAGATAGAAAGTTAAATTTATTAGGAAATTTTGTTTGTAGAAAGATTCAAAAATCAACTTTTTAATCATGTTTTACTACTGATAAAAAATGAATATTAATAGAATAATATTGCTAAGAGACTAAAAAATTAATGTCTATGGATCAATGTTCTCGACCATTACAAATACCAAAAGAATTTATAGAATATGCAGAAAAAAACAAATTATTTGACTTTTTGAAGTTTATATAATCATTAAATACACCCAGGCAATGATGCAGAACTTAATAATAAACAAACCAGACAATCCAGTTGACTTTTTACTCAATCAAATCGACTACATTAAACCTGATAGTAATCACTGTCTTAACCCCAAGCTCTCCGCGTCGTTTTATTTGGTCCTCCAGCATCTGGAAAGTCCTCATTAGCCCAAAGACTTCATAAGGAACTAAATTTAGTTTTAATCACCGAAAAGTCCCTCATAGATGACGCTAATTACAAAACAAGAGAAATAATCAGCAAATACGTGACTAATAATGAGGTTTGGTTAGATTTTACTATTTTTAGTCTGTGCCATTAGAATTGATAGCAAAAATGATTTCTGATCGAACTGACCAATTTGATTGCAGAATTCGTGGGTGGGTCATTGATGGGGTCCTTGACTGTAAGACACTCCTTCAGGACATTCAGTCAATTGGAGTCTTTCCTACTCATGTCGGTAAAAATTGACTTGAATTTAATTTATAGTCCACCTTACTACACAAGAGGATGGATTTCTTATTACACGTGCTGAGAATACTAGATATGACAATTCGACAGGAAGTTTAATTAATTACTTTTTTAAATACTATTTTTTAATTATATTTATTTTTATATAAAATTTTTAGAAACATATAACTTGTTGTACGACCCTCCACTTGAAGACATTGAAGGACTTGAACTCTCTTTAAAATATAAAAATGAGGAACTACTGAACTCTCTAGTCGAATATCACCGTAATAAAACTCCATTCGAATCATCCTGTGGTCTTTTAAAAGGATAAACTCCAACCAACCCTTCCAAGATGTCCTCCAAGAAGGCAATCAACCTTCTAAACTTTTTAGTATTTTGCTATATAAATTGGCAACAACTAAGCCCTGCTCCCGTGTACCAAAAATTGTCCTTATCGGACCCACATGCAGTCGGAAATCAACAATCGGGGACATGCTATCTAAACGATATGGACTTGTAAAAAGTAATTTTTTATTTTTAAATCATTTTAATCAGTTTCTGTGAATTTATTGATTTTACAAGAGATCAAAGGGAAGACCGCCCTTGGAGAACTCATGAGTGAGTACTACCAAGATGGGACTCCAAGTAAATTGTGTGTAAAGCAGTCAAGTCCCCTCTTCTTTGAAGGTTCGTTGTCTTGTGGATCGTTTGAATAAACGTGACTGTTTGATGAAAGGATGGATTATTTATAATTTTCCTGAAACAGAAAATGAGGCGCGTTTGCTTAATGATTCGAGTATAAATCCGTATAAGTAAGGATGTTTGATTGAGGGGATCAAAGGGTTTTCTTCTTTGAAGTTACCGATGAGACGGTGATGGAGAGGGGGACATCAAAGAGGACAGATCCGGTCACTGGGAAGAATTATAATTTGTCCACACGTCAACCTGAATCTGTAAAATTTCAAAAAGATTGATTTATAATCCCAAAAATTCAAAAAATGAAATAAATAAAAAAATTTTAAATTATAGAAGTAATGAAAATGATTTAAAAGTATGATTAAATATATTTTGTAGAATTATTATAAACAAGTTGAGGTTTTGGTCAACGGAGAACAAGATGCTCTCACAATATTCGAGACTATTGACGCACATTTCCATTATTTTAAATATAATATAAATAATTAATTTATTAATATTATTTAATTATTAAAATAACAATAAATTCTTTGATTATATACTAGCTCGATGTGGTACCATATTTTTGTCCACTTTATGTAAGTAAAAAACTAATAAAAACTACAAATAATGACAAAAATATATTAAAAAATATATTAAAAATATAAATCAATCCCAATCAGTATGTTTATCAACATCGCCTGGACAATTCTCCATCATATCATCAAAATCTACAAAAAATAAAAATTAATAACCCACCATTAAAGCTAATTCCACACAAAAAACAATACAAATAAGTCGACCGGAGATACCCCACAATCTCCCCCAGCCGACCCTCCAACTCCTCATTATCCTGAGGCAGACAACCCGGCCAGAAATAGTCCCAAACAGGCCTCTCAACCCCCGCCGACAGATCAAGATTTTCACAACTTTTTTGCGCACTTAAAAAACGTTTTAATAAAATTGATTGAAAATTTCGCTGTTTTTGATGATTTGAAAATTCATTTTTAATTCTTTGGTTGTTTATAAACTTATTTTTGAGTTTATTTTTCAATTTTAATTTATTTTCTGTGGTAAATCCCACGCCAGACTTGCCTTGGGGGATTTCTACTGGCAGTGGCTCCACAATTCCCTTTGTTAGGCCAAGTCCCTTCCCAGGTTGGTACCCCATTTTGCAAAGGAGTTTGAATCCCACGTTTTCTGGTGGTAGGGGTTGGTTTAGTCCTTCCTTTAGTCTTTGATCTTGTAGTGAACGTTTGGATCTGTGGATTTTTTGGTTGTTGTGGTTAAATAGTTCTGTTTTTTGATATATTTCTAGTTTTATACGGCCTGATCTTGTTAGTAATCCTGGCTTTATGTTGTCGCTAAGAAATTATGTTTGATTTAATTAACCATTTAGTGAATATATCGTCGGACATATAATCTGGCAGATCATCCAAATGCATTTTCGAAAAGATTTAATCTCAAAGGAAATGAACCACAACGCAGGGAAGATATAAATTTTATTATTTATTCTAATTAATATTATATTTAATTAATATATTACTTTTAAATAAAGATTATATTTTTATTTATTTTCTTTAGTCTTTAAGCATATATAGTAAATCTGTATGCATATATTTTTTATCGTATTTTACATTTATTTATAAATTTATCTTATTTGAGTTTTTTCATTTGTTTATTTATATTAACAATTGTGTAATTTATTAATATATATTTAGTTTATAGTCTGGTTAACCTATTAAATAGATTTTATTAATTTCGATCGTTGTTATATAAGCAGTGAATTGCGATGTCAGGCTCTAATCCAGTTGTATGTTGCTTTTTTTTTCTTTCTATTAAATAGCTTCACTTCTACCAATCAGTAATCAGCAATGTCCTCACAAATGTCAAAGATCTCTTCATCAACGAAGGTCTTGACGAACAGATCCTTGTTGAACTCGATCAGGCATAAATTCTCATTTATTTCCCGCCTTTAGTCTTGGCGGGCTAAACTTGGGGCATCAAAGGCAGTGACAGGCCACACACGTGAGCGTCGGCATTACCTCAACCAATACTATCAACTACAAGCTCAGGCAACATTTTCAAATAATTGTATTATATTTTAAATTATATTATAAATATTTATTTTAAATATTTAAATAGCTTCAACTGCACCAATCCGGGGTCCTGCCAACTCAATTTTGATGCCTGTGGTGATGACATCAGAACAATCCCTTGCAAGCAATCCATACGCAATCCACAACCTGATTGGCCAGCCTCATGGAATGCCCAACCAGGCAGGTTACTCCTCAACTAACGAATCGACTCCATCAAAAAGAATGGCAATGAATCCTTCTCAGGTGGAAGTGATTTGGGACAATTTTTAGTATAATTTTACTGTTAATTCTACTCCAAATAATCCTCAGTATCCTGGAGGTAATAGATGATTTGATATGAACATGCTTTTGAGATTTAATTTTCTTTCTTTTTTTACTACTAAATTCAGGACTGTAGTGACCGTGTCTCATAATGAAATTTGAATTAAATTTATCATCGATTGCTCGCCGTTTCTATAATTCTCCTTTTTTGGTAAAAAATGGCATTTTTACGTAAAAAATTCTTTTTCTTCGCAAATTTTCTTACTCGCCATGTTTAAAAATGATTTCAAATATTCATATTGCATATCTTTTTTTGTAACATGAAGAAGTGTTCTAGATTATCTTTTGTTTAAAAAGTTGAAATTGTTAATTATCTTGTTGATAACGCTTCTCTAGGTTTAAGGCGTGTTTTAGAAATTTTTTAGTCGCGTTTTAAAAAATCAATTTTGAGGTTTGCAATTAACAATCTTAAATTAAACAAACAGAAGATTTTTGGAATTAATCAAATTCATACGAGAAGTCGTTTTTCGATGCTTTTATATTCATAAAATAATTTTGAAATCATTATCTGGATAGATTACATGTAGTCTATTGCTGTTTGTTTCAATGATGAAATAATTTTATCGAAAGAAACTGAATTTACTGCCTTAAACGGTCTTTCTGAATTTAAATCAAATGAAAGATGGCTTGAAAATCACAAAAAAGGCGTAATTTAAAATTAAGAATTTTTCATGGTGAAATGGGAATTACTCCGGATAAGATCAAAGAAAAAATCTGAGCTTAAAAATTTATTTTTATTTAGTTATATTTTTTAACAATTAAACACTATTAAAGAGTTCAAGTGTTAAACTCCGGCCACACGGATAGCCTGCGTATCTAAAAAAAAGTGTCAGTGGATACAATATCAAAATGTTTTCAGCACAGCAAATAGGAAAAAAGCATAAAGGAACCTACAAAGGAAGACCATAAATGAATTGGAACAAACTAAAGATAAATTAAGGATATCAGATCTCATAAAAAGAGAAGTTTTTACACTATACGTATCCAGAAATTGATAAACCTTATGAATTTCTTTTAAATGACAATTTAGACAGAACAATTACTGAAGATTTTTTTTTGTTGTGTAACCCTGATCTCACATTAGATTATGAGACCAGCAGCTTGCAGAAACAACAGCGCCCTTCCAGGTTGCTCCTATAGCACCTCCAACTACTCCCTCATCGGATCGGATCGATTCCGCGACGTCGGTGGCAGCAGACCAAGCGCGAAGCCGTTGCTCCCAAGGACTGAAGATTGTGAAAGAAATTTATTAGACATTTAGATGTAAAAAAACGTGTTTTTGATCTCAACAAATATTTTTCACATAACGATAATTTTTATATGAATATGTTTGAAAGTTAATATGTCACAAGCTTGGACGCCCAGGAATTGTCCCTCAAAGACCTCTTTGAGAACCTAGAGAAGATAATGTCTGGGTGGCACGTAAGGCAGTAAGTCTTAGTTTGCGGCTGAGAGGTGAGCGTGTGTGCGGGATTGAAAAGACAGGAATGTCGAAAGTCTTTATCTACCCTCTACTAACAGCTTTTTTTTAAATAAATATTTTTCTTCTTTCTTCAATGGCCTAAACGAGGGTGTTCTTTAAAGATGATGCAGAGTACAATCTACTAAAATCTGTTCTTGAAGGTCAAAAAGTTGATATATCGAAAGTTGAAGAATTCCGACTAAAAAAGAAAGCTGAAAATTTCATGACGCAACAATCCTCGGAGTCAGGTGATTGTTAAAAGATTCAATCGACCATTTCGCGGATTTTATTAAAAATGATGGCTTTGGATGACAAGAAAAGTGGATAAAGCACATTCGAAAGGCTGTGTTTTTATACAATCAAACGCCTCACTCATCCACAGGTAAATTTGTGCTTTTATTTTTCCGTAGGTGTAATCTTTATAATTTTACCAAAGGTGATTACAAATTTGATTTACCTCGGGTAGGCCTGAATTCTGCTTATTATAAAAGGATGAATAAAGAGATGGGCGTGTATCGATCGAAACATGAATTTAAGATCGAAGATAATGTATCTAATTATTATTACATAAAAATTCTTATTCAGAAGGACTATGGAACTAATCACTCACTATCTCTGCAAAAGTTTGAGCATCCATATAGAGATTCTGCCACTATTGTTGAAAAATTTTCCATCAATTTTATCAATGTTAAAAATAGTAATGATTAGTGAGAAAAGTGCATTCTAAACGCCTTAAAAAGATACATAAAAATAATTAGTTAATGTTTCCTTTGAAAAATATTTGATTATTATAGTTTTGATAAGGATTGGCATTTATGACAGCTGTCATGGTTTCAGTCTGAGCTCAGATTCACTAACGGCTCGCGACATAATAAAAATGTAAACAAAATATGGAAAAATGATCACGCAAAAAATTCCAATTGATTATTTTAGCTAACTTTTTGGTTTTTTAAATAAATGTTTCAAATATTTATTCATAATCACTTAAATGAATTTTTAAAAATCGTAAAATTTTTTTAATGGAAGATGCAATATTTATTATTTCTCACTCGCCAAATTCTCTTAATCGCCTGGTCTTAAAAATTCCAAGCAATTAAAGGAAAGCCGCAATGGTTTATAAATTATTTAAAATATTTTATTAATAAATAGGTGAATTTTTAGTTTATTGTTGTTGGAAATAGTAAATATTCTGAATATAATGCCAATAAGAAATACACTTTAAAACGCTTATTGAGAACTCCTCTTGTCCAAAAGTCATTAATATATTTGGCCGATTCATCTCTATCGGATTAATGAACTGAAAAAGTACATCAGTTGCTGTATTTTGTCTATTTTTACACATTTCTATCAAATTTATTATATTTATGTTACATTGTATATTTTTTTGCCAAGTTTTTTTTGCTTGTACTGAGCTTCGTAGTATTCACTGAGTCCATGGAGATGGAATGAATTCATTTTTTGTCATCGGTGACATAATATTTAAGGATTTATAAAAATCGGCTTTTTACGTGCTGACGATGGTTATTGATACTCTTTTATATTGCGTCAACAAAGTTTATTAAAATATATTTTCAATACTGTACGATCAGTGCATAATGACTCAACGTGTATTGTTTCATTGAGATTAGAACTGGATACAATGAAGATCCATTTGTATATTTTTAACAACAGAAAAAGGAAACAAAAAAAAGAGAAGTTAACTAAATTAGATGAGTCGCCGAGCGAATGGAAAGACAATTTCCATGTAATATGGCGAACGATATTTGCTGAAAAATCCAGGTCGTTTCATTTTTCTATGATCTTTGGTGTTTAAGGACTTTCATTTCGAAATCTGTTTACATATTGAGATTAAAGCGAGAAGATCATCACAAACCGGTAGGAACACAGATTTAGGCAGGCAAGAATCAGGGAAATCTGAATTTAACCAAAAGATCAGAAAAATTGCAAATTTAAATTTTTTCATACACAGACGGCTTGTTTTATTTTTCCATTTATAATTTTGTTTTTTATGTGATCGAAGATGTACTTTTCTTATCTAATAAGTTTATTTTTATTGCCCATTGTGGAAAGTGAGTTAAATTGACATATTTTATTGACTCTTTCATTTCGGGAATAAATGAAGTGATCGACTTTTTTTCATTTTTCTACAAATTGGGCACTTGTTCTTTCATATATAATCTAAAACCATAACCATTAGAAGTGACTGGAAGGATAAACTTACTTTTGACATCTCCTTTCATCGAGTAGGCATAATTTATATCGAATTAGCTCTAAAATCGAGGAAAATTGTAAATAGTCACTAGCTCAAACCCCGATCTTGTTTATCACTTCATGTCACGTGACTCATAAAGCCTCTTACCAGTCACTATGTTGAAATTTTCGAATAGTTCTAAAATTAAATAAGAAATCTTTGTAAAAAAGATCGATTGATTTGTCCATATCTTTTTAAATGTTAACTTTCGATAAACATAATATTCCTGGAAAGACTGGCAGTCAAGCCAGATGTAATTGTGAAAAGGGTCTCGTATCTGAGTCAGCATTATTTGTTATTCCGAACTAATTTTGATATCACTGAAAATCCGTCGAAAGTTTAAAGTGGTTTAATCTGCGAATTACTTCTGAGAATGAGGAATTAATGATTAATCAATTTTGTTACTACGATGACGCTATCGAAAAAAACTTTTATAGATATGCAACTCGCTAGAGGCATATATTCCACTAATACTCCTTTTTCTGTTTATCTGGATAATTTGTCTACAATTTTGAGAATTTGTGGAGCCTAAAATATTTGCCATCGTGTTAAAAAATATTTGCGGCTGATAACACCAATTTCTGTCGCTTTAGACACAACTAATTATTTTTAACTATCATCATTAACAAACCTTTTAAATAAATACGATTTCTATTTTTTTATTTATTTTGTTTTTTTATAAAAAACATTTATTCATAAAAATCTGATTTAAATCAAACAAATCCCGTAAAAATCAAAAAATCTGAATCAAAATTATTAATTTTATTAAATTAAAAGGGAAAACCATTTACTAACGTGAACCATTTACTAACGTTTACTAACGTGAACATATCAATTCATGTTTTATTAAATCTCCGAAGAACTATTTCACGAATTTTGAAATAAGAAAGAAATTATTAATAAGATAATAAATATAACTTAGTTTTTGAAGAAATTAAGAATCATATTTCTCATTAATGAGACTAATCAATTTTATTTTTTAATGAATTCTTAAATATTATTAAATTTTAGTTGTAAATTTTGCTTTTTATGGAAGGTTTAATCATATGGGCGCCCCTGCAGAAAATAACAGTACGAGTCTCGAGGAAGCAGGAAATTTTTCTGTCGGGGTGTACGAAATCACGGAAAATTTCGTGATTACTCCTATTGATGGAGTTAGAAAGATGCCAACAAACCTCCACTCATTGGTAGTTATCATCAGTCATGTCGACGGCTCTGAATCCACTTGGATCTCTCATGTCGATGCTACTAAGAAGAGCATGGCTCCTCAATTTGTCTGAATTTCCAAGAATGTGAAAAATTGGCTTTTTGCCAAAAGTATTTACCGACTGGAACGAAAATCGCAAAATCTACTTCTTTGGTGGACACTTATTGCTTTGTCCCTGGGCTAATTTCAAAACCAGTTGGGTAATTGTACAAAAAGCTCATTGATGTTTACAGTAAGTATGCCATTTGTAAAGGAGTTAAAAATGCAATAAGTATATTCATGTTTTATATTGGAATTTAGATATTTGTGAGGCTTTCAAAGAAATTTGTTCAGAAATCGGCTTTTGCGAGATTCTACAAACAGATAATGGAACTGAGTTTAGGAATAAATATCTCGATTCTTTTTGCACGAAAAACAAAATCCAACATATTTACGGAAGACCAAATCATCCTCAATCACAAGTAATGACACAATATTTATCTGTTTCAGGGTATCGTGGAAAGATTTAATCAAACTTTAACACGAAATCTTTCAAAGCTGATGAGTGGAGAATCAACTAAAAACTGGATCCAATTTATTAAACGAAGCACTTTTACATATAACACGACTATTCATTCTTCTATAAATGAAACACCATTTAAAAAACTAAGAGGAGTTTCTGGTATAAACACCGTCATTCAGGATGATAAAAGTTTTTTTAGGATGATAAACATAAGCTAGACAACTTGGATGCTAGTGATTTTATATTGAATTTTTCTCCACCTTATTTAAATTCACCATATTTTAAACGTATGAATAAAAAAATGAATGTTCATCAATCGAAATACGATTTTTCAATTGGGAGCGGAGTATTTTTAGTGAATAATTGTTAGGTTAGAGTTCTAAAGGATTTTGGGACAAATCCTTTCCTAAGGCTAAACCGATTTGAATCCCCATATGGAGAACCTGCTGAAGTTGTTCAAATTTTGTCAAACAATCGACTAGAGGTCTATTTTATTATTATTTTATTTAACAGATTAAAACAAGTTCAGGGAAGTCTAAAATAGTTAATATGAATCCAGTTAAAAAAACGTAGACGCTTTATTTTAATAAATTTTTATTGTTGAAACGATTATTGATTAGAAATCAAAAAAAAATGCAATTAAATTAATTATTTTATTTGACAGTCACCATGACAGGCATTATTACTATTGACAGGTGACATGTAACCACCATGGGATGGGTAGCTCGTGTGGGACGCGACATAATAACTGTTCTTTGAGGAGGATTATGATTGTTGAACCCATTCGCAATGAATTGTGTCAGTCTTGAGAAATGGGTGGAAGTAGAATGCAAAGAACGAAAGCCGTGTTGAGATTCAAGAAATGGGAGGAAAGGTTTTATGATGCTCAATACTACCCGTTCTGTTATTTTTGCAACCACTGAAATCAAAGAGATAGGTCGAAAAGAAGAAAGGTCAGAAGTACCTCGATTTGGTTTTGGAATAGAGATGATGGTAGATTTTTAACAAAGCATAGAAACCAAACCATGATTGATCGAGTAACGATCAAATTAGTCAGAGCCGGAAAGCCATTTGGACCCAGATTTTTTAGATGGTGGATGTCAAGACCATCCGGACCTCTGCGTTAGAATTCCCCGAGTTAACAACAAGCTGCTTGGTAAGTGATTCTGGGATGTTAACAAAGTGTGTAGAATTGGCATTGGAATTATAATTAGATTTTCTTATGAAACGGAGATCCTTTGGGGTAGGAAGGTGACTGATTTTTGCATAATGACGAATTAAGATGTTACCTGCATATAAGATCCAACTAAACTGTAAATCTTTCAAATAAAAAAAAACATAAAGTTGTTTTGCATTATCAGCAATATGCAAGACAAATTTAGATTAAATGATCAAATTAAAATTATTAACCAATACCTTTTATATGTTAATTCAGCAATTTAAATAAGTTTAAAGCGAGTCCCTCTGAGTGAAGTTAGGTGTAATTTGCCAACAACTAAGTTAAACTAATCAAATAGCCCTTCATTTTGAATTAATTTGATTATATAATAAATCACTTCTAAAATAATAGCATGCGTGTCTAGTTCGCATGGCGAGAGGCTGAAGCGATCGAGGAAGAGTTAAACCGTACTATCGCAAAGGATATCTGCAAAAAAACCATCTCGGTTCGCAGGCGACGCTTGTGAGTGTAGACATCTAAGACTCGATCTCCTAGGAACCGGAGCCGTTATAAATTATATGCACATATTAAATTTACTAAAAAAAGAATTCGGTCAAGTGTTGAAAGTAAAATACTAAGTCGCCTGGCAAAAAAGTAGTCTTAACTTTAAATTCACAAGAATTGTATTAATAATAACGGAAAGTGTCCTGATGAGTTGACTTTATTCCCGTTCAGGGAGGGACTGGCCCTCGTGTAAGATGTTACCTGCGTAGACTCATTTTTCTCATCATCGCTGGTCGACTTCGCTTCCCGTCCTGGATCTGTATCTACCCCTGTCGAATCTAGGAAAACTGCAAAATATGCCTTGTTGACCGATACCTGCTGCTTCATCTCCCTGACTTTCAAGACCAGTGTGATAATTGGACTTAAAGCGCTCTAACTACTCTCAGAGATTTGTTCAGTCATCTCTAAGAGGAGTCAAGAACTTAAATTTTCTAACAGATATCGTTCACGATATTACGTCGGAATTGCCTGTTCATCCGCTCGCGACTAATTAAAACTAGCGAACAGTTCTTTCATGTTTATCTTTTATCTGTTGGTGCGTAAACAAAAAACGACTAATCTTTCAATTTTTGAATCTTTTCAAGAAAGAAACACCTAAATATACTGCACAACATTCAGTCTCGCAGGATGAACTAATTTTAAATTGAACAATGCATATCACTGTTCACAGAGATATTTAGTTGGAACAAAAGCAAATAATCCTGATTTTTGATTTTCCAAATTATTCTAATTAAATTCAATATTGATATTTGGATTTTATCCTACACCAAAAATTAATTAATTGTGGAGATTTAAATAAGAATTTGCATCGAAAGAATTTTTTATATTAACAAATTATTTTTTATATTTGCAACTAAATCATAAACTTTTATGAAAAAAGGATTGACAAAAAGCTCAAGACTGACTTCATACTTTTCAGGTATATAGTTTTGAATTTCTTTCTTCAATCCAGTAAATGTAGGCTTACCATCCGGCCCCGATAACCTGGACAGTCTCGGATACCGGGGCCTTTATTTATTATTATTTAATAATGTGGGATTGTGATCAACTATAAAATAATATTAAATTTTTTGAAACTATGCCTTTCCTGTCAAAGAGAAAATATATTTTTAACCAAGCCATTAAAAAGGAATATTCATTTCTTAAAAAATGTGAAAACGATCATACCGCTGAATGCATGCTGTGCTATTTGCGTTTCTCAATTTATCATGGACGTCGCTCTGATATAAAGACTCACGTATCATCAAAAAAGCATAAAATATGCATTTTAACAGCACCTCAATATACTTGCATTGAATCATTTCTTAAGAGTAAAAACTATTTACTTACTGCAAAAGAGGCAGTGTTTGCATATTACACCGCGCTCCATAACATATCATTAAATGATTTAAAAAATAATATTCAGGAGCAAAAAGATGGTTTTTTATTCTATTTAAAACAATAACAAAACTCAATGATATAAATAAAAATAAATTTCAGCGTGGATTGTTGTTGGATAGAAATTTCAATGGTCTTTATTGCTCTTGTGTGTTGTATTTGGAATTATGGGGAAACAATTATGGCAGAGGGGAATCCCGGATTTTTATTATAAATCAATAAATTTCCCGAATTTCTATAGAATAATAAAGTGGTAGGCTTAAGTTAATGGGAAGTTAGATGATTTTCTAATTTCCTATTTCATTCAATTTTAGATGGCAGATGTTATCATTCAACTTATCAAACATCGTAAACTTTTCCACAAAACGCTGCAAAACCAACATACTTTTTCGCGAAAAGTCACGTCTGGCAATAAGGTGAATTTTGGATGTATTCCTGAAAAATGGTACTCCGAACCTGAAATAAAGTAATATATCAATTCGGAGGAATGTGGTAATCACATTATAATTAAATATAAAAACTTTTTCAGATAAATTTGTATCAAAAGTGTCACAAAATAATTTATTTTTGAGTGTTTTGGCAGTTCGAACCATTAAATGTATTCCCCGATAGTTTGCAGAAGAGATAGGTCGTGTCTGCCTGGATTATTTTCGTCATATTTTTAGTAATAAGTATCATATTCACATGAATCTTATTTTATTGACAATTAAAATACTCAAATAAACAAAAACAAGAATCCAAAAATATTTTATTTAACGGATCTCGGATATATTTTCCACATTATAAAACTACGACTTCGAATATGCGCATTAAACGCCAGCTTGTCGACGATTTATAATTCTTTATTATTTTTTGAATATTTTTTAATTTGGATTCATTTTACTGTGCTTTAAAGAAACTTTTTAACAATATATTCACGAAAAATAGCAAAAATAGCGCATGTACAAACATTGACATATAAGTAACAATTTTTGTCGTAACAAAACAGATTTTTTACTATTTCTTAAAACAAAGAAATGTCAATACTATAAAAATATATCAAATCAAATCTTTCAAGAATATTGGCCAATTCCATATGAAGATTTTGTAGTTCCAAACCAGAAAGCTCGATACCTCCATCTATCAATCAAAAAAGACGCCTCCTCATTAAACAGTTTCAACAACGAACAAACAGAGGAGACCAACGCAACCGTAATAATAATTGTGACCGGTTGAATACGAGCCCAGGTTGAATACGAGCCGTTAAACGATCCGTTAATGACGTTAAAGTGGCGTTAATAGGGTTAGGGTTAGGGTTAGCAAGAAAATAGCAGAGACTTAGCAAAGCTAGAATAACTTCACGATATAAATTTTTTAATTTTTTCGAATAAAAACTGTTTTCTTTAGTGTCATTTTTATGTCATTTTTATGATGAATATTAATTGGCCTTCTGAATCGGTATATTAATTATCGATTTTTTAACGGCTCGTATTCAACCGTATCTAATTATGAACCGGTCACAATAATTAATTTTGATATTGAGGAAAAAAAATCTTATTAATATATTAGGAATATTTGTATTAATTAACCATTAACTAATGATTTTGATATTAACCCGATCTTCTTGCGGTAAATTGCCAGTCACATTAAATTTAGCACAAGAAATTAGTTTTGTCCCTTCGTAGAGTCTCCAAGTTAATGTGCTTGCAAATACCTAACTAAATAAATTGAGTGAAATACAAATGGAAGATAAAATGGTATTTTTTCTGACTTTTTTATAAGTATTTTTTGATTTTTTGAAACTGGACACCCGGATTTAATAAGCGAACATATATTTCGCAGTTTTTTTATTAAACAATGAGTTTCGGTGTAAATATCTAAACTAATCTTATCATGAGCTTCCGCTAGAAATAAAAAATATTTTTATAAACCAATGCTTATCTCAGCTTGAGCGGTTAAATTTTGATTTTTGTAAACATGGCATGAATTCTTATCACAATCTGAGATATTAATATATGTTATATTTCCAGTTCCCCCACAACTTTTGAACGATATCCGATCAGTAAAAATATTTGAAAACAACACAGAAATTAATAATAACATTTTATTCCAGATCAGGTTGTCCTAATTATTTAAATATCTTTTTTATTTTATTTTTAATAATTGAACATATTCTAATCTAATATAAATCAATTTTAATTAAAAAATCTTTATAAACCACTCATCATTTTTACACATTTTATTGACATATACAGTCCAATCTGTCACACAATACTTTTGTAATATCATTTCAATCTAGACATACATAACATCCTATACCCGACTAGTAACACTGATCTCACTATAATTATCTTCCACAGTCATCAGGACATTGGCACGAGGAGATCAGTCTCGGCCATATGTGCATCACTGAAGAGGATTACTCAATACACCTTTAACAGTCAAATTCTAAATATAAACATAGAAACAACCTTTTGTTGAATATTATGATAAGATTAAGCAATATATTGACTACTATCTGACAAAAGCACTTTCAGTATATCTGTAATAAGTTGAATGACACTTTTCGATATTAAGGGTAATATGCCCTCACTGACATCGTTCTCAGAAACCTTCCCGAACGAAAAATGTCAGTTGATCACGTGGCCGCTCTGGACCTTTGGGATTCATTGTACAACAAAAGACCCAGTGACCCGTGTATCCAAGCTCAATGGGACGTCATTTCTTGTGAAGCTCTTGACGTACATCTACGCAAAAATTTCGATCAGCACAGACTTGCATGTCTCCGCGCAAGCTGCTGCACAGGGAGTGGGGCCTGGCTGGATGCTCTCCCTGTCCCTTCCACCGGTAACCTACTAGACAAAGATTGCCTACGAATTGGTTTATCATTGCGTCTTGGATTGGAAATCTGCGAAATACACAAATGTCGTTGTGGTGCTGTCATTGACCGTTTTGGTCTACATCCCCTTTCCTGTCGTCGCAGTGCAGGGCGCGGACCACGCCATGCAGCACTTAACGACGTTATTCAGAGGGGGCTCACGGCCGCTGGGATTCCATCAATCCTCGAACCCGTTGGGCTTGCGAGGGGAGACGGAAAAAGACCCGACGGCCTATAGACTTTCCCGTTTGAGTTCGGCAAGTCTCTGTTATGGGATGCGACGTGTTCAGACACTTTCTCGGAGCTCAACCTTCCTTCTTCAGCTGTCGAGCCTGGCTCAGTCTCTCGCAAAACCGAGAAGATGAAGATTGGAAAGTACAAGGAGCTCTCTGAACGGTATCTGTTCACTCCCATCGCCGTCGAGACTTCCGGCGTCATCGGCGAAAAGTCTCTTTCCTTTCTAAAAAAGCTTGGCCGCATGATCTCCCATAAACGGGGAGACCCACGCGAGTCCAAGTGGCTTTTCGAAAGGATTTCCTTGGCCATAGTACGTGGAAACTGTGTTTCCATTTACGAGGCCGGGAATTTAGTTAGTTAATAACTATTTGTTAATTTCATATATCTTTTGTTAAAAGGGTAATATTATAAATGAACAAATTTGATTAAGACATCAGAATACTCATCATTGTGGACATAGAAATTTGTTCTATGCTTCAAGATATTCAGCACTTCGCTTGCACGAAAGACCCTTCTTTTCTCTCGTAAATAAAAAATGATAATATTAAACATCACTGTCATTATTAAACAAATCAAACTGCAAACAATCTTTCTGTAAGATTTTCTTAATAAATAAAGTATTACTTAAACTAGTTTAGAAAAGATGATTTTTATAAATCTAAAAACTCGATAAATTAGACGTTTGACTGTAATTAATTGTCATAAAACAGACGTGACTCTTAATTTAAAATTGGTTGAATTATTTCTACCCATTCACACATAAATAAAAATTTGATTTAAATAAAAAAACTGACCACTAAACTGAAATTTCAAGACAAAGAACAACCCAAAATCACACGACTATTTTACACAAAAAATAACAAATTTAAAAGTAAAATAAATTAGTTAAATAAAGAAATCTTAATTCGAGCAACAATTCGTCGATTTAGTGGGTTGACTGGCTCTATTTTCCGTCACTTTATTTATTCGAATCCCATTGGACTAATCACACATAAATCAACAAACACACCTCATCAGTAAGATCGAACAAATTCGATAGTAAACGATTATAAATCGTCTCAGAAGTTTTTAAAAACGCCTAAACTTATAGAAATCTTCCAACCTCTTTGACATTACTCCCTGTCTTGGCAGATGTCTCAATAAACAACAAATTGAACTCTTCTGCCAATTTTTGTCCTTCTTCAGTCGTTACTACACGTTGATCCACTGCATCCCTGGAAAATATTTATTTAAATAAAATATAATTTATCTCATATTAATAACAATTAATTTAATTTTGGTTAGCCGCATTAAATACATTAAGCGGCAAACTAATTAACTTATGTGGTGCCATTACGTTTTATTTCCAACGAGTGTTACAACCATATTTTCACTTGCATAATTCTTGATATCTTTCAACCAATCTGTCACATGTTTAAATGTTTCAGGCCTCGTCACATCGTAGACTAATAAAGCCCCTGCAGCCCCTCTATAGTATGATCTTGTTATTGAACGAAAAGACTCTTGTCCGGCCTAAATAAAGAACATTGAGACCTACTGTGTCCCAAATTTGCAATTTGATTTGTTTATTCGCAATGGATATTACTTTTGACCCAAATTCGACGCCTATTGTTACTAATAAGGTCAAAGACCGATTGTGAGGTCATGGACTTGCTGGAATCGGCCGTCTGTGAACTGTAAGAGAAGACAGGACTTGCCAACAGCTGATAATGTATATTTAAATGGGCTTACCAGAGTCTCCAATCACAATATATTTAAACATATAATCATAAGACATGACCACTAAAACTAATAATAATTAGCAAAGTCAGATATTTATTGATTAATTTAATATAAGTTTAATTAAATTATATTTAATTAATAATATCAAATTATTTTCATATTTGATTATTTTTAAGTGTTTCTTTTGACTTTGGGTACATTTAAATTAGATCACCAACTCTACGCTCTTTGTTGACAAAACGAATTAAGCTTTTTAGATTTTTAGGTGATTTTTTTAATTAGGTCAATTTTTAAATTACTGATTTTAGAAAATCTAAAAATATTTCAAAGAATTTTTAATTACGTCGAATGGAATGCTCTTTGAAAATAATGTGAGTTATCTAAAAAAAATTTTTGGCAATCGAACAATTATCAACCTATTCGGGAAGTATTGGGAATTCACATTATTTATAATTTACTTTTCGCGATATAGCATAAATTTTAAATATTAATTGAAATTAATAAAACAGATAAAATACATTTCCTGATTTCAGTTACGGCAATTCTGATTTTGATCGCTAAAAATCTGAAATAGATTGAAAAACTTTATAATTTTATTCCCAATAAGCAAGTTAGTTTAAATTGATATTTAATTGGTTCTAACAAATAAATGTCCTTAAAATGAAGAAAAACAACTAAATTCGTATCAAAATAGTAATTCACATGGAAAACGTTGCACATATTTAAAGAAGTGCATAAAAAACAGGGGTTTGTTATTATTTTAAAATTCAATCAATAATAAACATCAAATAACATTTTAACCGAAATAATTAGTTATTTTAATCTTAGTTTCAGAGTTTTGTCGGATATTATTCGTTAAATTTAGTCAAAAATTTTAGTAAAAAGATCTTTTATTTCCACTACAATATTTTCAGAATTTTCAGTTCCCGAACATCCATTATAGATATAATTGTCGGACTTTTCGCATTCTACTTCAATTGTTTCGTCTTTCGCATTCGTTTTATGGCATCCCGCTTAGTCAAGTAATAATAATAATTTTCTGTTGTTTTTGCAAAAAAATTCACTTCAGGTCCATAAATTTTCAGGTCCATTTTTTAGCACTTTCACGTCGATTTTTTTTAAATAATATTTTACGTGAGATCATTGAGGGGAGTTCGATTTGATCGGCTTTTGTTTTCGGGGGTTTCATGATTTCTTTACACCGAATGGAATCTCAACTTTTTTGAGAATGATCCAGCTCAGGAATGCCAAGGCCAGATGCTTTTAGATGGCAAATAGATGACAAATACAATAATCCAAACTCTTTGGCGTCAAAATTTTTTAAGCACCAAGGTTTCTTTTCTTTCCAATAATTAAGGTATCAAGTTTTTCCCTAATTAAACTGCAGCATAGACCAGGAATTCTCAAGTGCGGCGCCTAGGATTTAATTGAGGGGCTTATTTTTCTATAAATATTTTATTTTTTAATTTAATATTTTTAAATTTTATGAATAAAAAATTATCACGTTTTTTTATTTGTTCCTGTAATGTCGAATTCTAAACGTTCTCGAAAAATTTCGAGGAAAATAGGATTTTTCAACACATCTTGGAAGAACAATATTTCATTATCGAGTTCAATGGAAAGGCTCTTTGCCTAATATGCAATTCTATTATTGTAACTTTAAAAACGTATACAATCGAACGGCACTACCGTTCCCACTCTATTCTTTATGACAAATTCACTGATGTTTCTCGGACGAAAAAACTAAAACAAATGAAAGAAGATTATTTAAAGCGATCATCCACTTTCAAAAGTGGCACATATTCGTCTAATATTAACAAAATTAGTTAACTATTGGCTTATTCTGATGGCGAATTTATAAAACGGCAATCGAAATATTTGCATTGAAATGTTGTTCGCCCGCTGTTTTCGATATTACACATAAGTTACCTGTAAGTAACGATACTGTTACTAGAAGAGTCAGTGATATATCTGATAATCTGATTAACGAACTTTCACAGTATGCAAATTGTAATTTTTTGAATTTGTAAAGATTTTTAATATTATTCTTTTGCGAGTGATTGTTCCAAATATATTTCAGATATCGAACAATTAGTAGTATTTATAAGGGGACTAACATCTGACTTTCGAATATACAAAGATTTTTTTTCATTGTATTCACTTCACGGAAAAACTAAAGGAACACAGATTTTTTCAATTGTGAAATTAATTGAAGATTATCAACTGGATCCAAGGAAATTAGTTTGAATTTCAATTGATGGAGCGCCTTATATGATTGGCAGTAAAACTGGTTTTCGTGGACTTATGAATAAATGGAGGTGTGATAATAACTGGACTCCAGTATTATGGCATCATTGCATTATTCATCAGGAAAACCTAATTTCCAAAAATATTAAAATGGAAAATGTTTCTGAAGTAGTGATAAAAATTGTCAATTGCATTTGGGCGAACGCCTTGAATCACCGAAAATTTAAAACATTTTTAACTGAAACTGATTCGGATTATGGCGATGTCCTTTTTTTCAGTAGTAAGATGGTTAAGCTGTAGCTCTTGTCTCAAAAGGTTAATTTCTTTTATTTTTATATGTAGATTTTATCAACTTCTTCCTGAAATTATTTTATTCACTGAAAATAAAGTGGGCACTGCATTATTGAAAGAGAATGGATGGGTAGAAAATTCCGAAGGTGGCTCAATTGATAAATATTTAAAAATAATTAAAGTTATATAATTCGCGATTTGATGCAAGATTTCAGGTTTTTAGTATTTAATTTAAGCAGACAGAGCTTCAAAGAAGGTGCAGATTCAATGAGATTATTTGCATCTCCATTAATTATGAAAAGTGAGGAGGTTTCCGGCATTTACCAACTGGAATTGATTGATTTGCAAAATGATGTTGAATTGAAAAGTTTTTTCAGTAACATTTCAATAATTGACTTTTATTCGAGAATTCCAGAGAACCGATTTCCGAATCTAGTCTATAATGCAAAGAAAAATTTAGCTATGTTTGGATCAACATATGTTAGTAAACTTGTTCGAATTAAAACAAAGTTTCACAGCAGATTGACTGATAGTCATCTAAGTGATTTGTTACGTACTTCAACTAGTAAAATTAAACCTAATCTTGATTATTTAGTAACTCAACTAAATTTTAGTTAATAAATAATTGTTAAAAATTATTTGCGCCCCTGAGTAAAGAAGCTTGAGAATCACTGGCATAGACTAACAGCGAGTCTTTCTTTTCCTTGTTTATAGCCAAAACACGGTACGTCTTTTTCAAAAAATGATTTTTGGGGATTTCTTTTAATAAAAGGTGCGGTTTCGTCACAATTAAAATAATTTTCAGATCCATATTTTAGCACTTTCACGTCAAATTTTTAAAATAATATTTTACGTGAGATAATTCGTTTGAGGTCTTTTCTCCACCCATTGACTTGAATTAAAGCTCGTGCCATAAGTTAAATCTATCAAGCTACCCATTGGAAGCTTTAAAAGAAGTAAATCCAATTTTTGCAGTTGTAACTAACACGATTTTTTCGAATTAGGGCCTGAAATCGAACCGGAAGTTTTTGAAATATTTCAAAAACTTGATCATCAAATTTTTCTCTATCGCCTTTAAATGTCTCATAAAGGTCTGAACTAGTATTGCAAGAGTGTGAGAAATGTACAATATTTCGTTTAATTATTGACTCCATGATAAATTTTTCCTCAAAATTTCTTTATTGATTTTTCATTTTATCCTGCCAAAATGTTGATTTTAGGATGCCCCACCTCTGGTGTCTACCCATTTTGATGTCGTACTGTAAGTATAAAATGACGTAAATAGAATAAAATTCGATAACCGATGTTCCAATAATATTCTTACAATAGAAAATAACAACACTGACATTGAATATATTAGAGCTCCTAAAAAAATTGTTGAGTTGATTGTTATGTACTCATAAATAAAATTTCAAAAAATTGAAAAACGAATATGCGTGATAATTGCATTTGACAATATTAAACTGATTTGAAAATTTGAAATAGAATTTTTGAGGAAACATGTCGTGACGAAATCTTTGGTATATGATCAATAATTATCATATCAATGACTTGGACTTTAATCAGAAAAATCCGGGCCAAACAAGAAAAAATCCTTATCGGTCGCAAATTAACGATATACGAGAATCCTCTTGACTGAAGCAGAAGATCTCGTTTCTTTTGCAATCGTGAAAAAAAAGTTTTCTAAAGAGAGATTTGAATCGAATGACATTGCTTCTACTCTACTTGTCACCATTCTTGGAGATACACAGATTGATTCAAAAATGTTTTTTTGTAGGGAATAGATTTTCAGCTACTGCCATTAAGCATTCTTTTATAAAATCTCCGTCTGAAAATGGTTTAGTTCGTTTCGCAATTATCTTTGAATTTCATCATCTTTTTTACATCTCAAATTATTAAAAAATTTTGTTTGCTTTCGGAAATTATGTTGGAGGTTCTTAATTTCCTTTAAGTGAGATTCTCCTGAAAACTTGTTAAATTTTTCGTAATGACGAGTTTCATAATGTCGCTTGATGTTATAAAAGTTTTAGACAGCAACTTTTTTGAAGCATATTAAGCACATGGGTTTTCCATTATCCTCAATAAAGAAATATTCATGAGTCCAATCTGGATTAAACGTACGGGTTTGAAGATCTTTAATTCTTTTTGGACAATTCGGAATTCAAATTCACCACACAAACTTATTAACACGTTTAGAAATTTAATTTTTAATAATAAATAAAATTTATATTTGCCCGCGGGCCATGTTAGTTGGAAAATTTTGTTGGCGGGATAATTTCCTTTAGTATTATAAAATTTGTTGGCGGGCCAAATTTGACCCGCGGCCGACCTCTGGCTTAAATTCTCAGAATAATTTTTACCTATGTTGCTATTCTTCTAATATTCTCCAACGTTGATGATATCTAAAAACAATATATTCATAGTGTCGGCAAAGATACTTCATTGTTAAAAATGAAATAATCAGAAAAGTCATTCGAAATTGTGAAGAAAGACAACGAAAATCGTTAAGTCCCAGCGGCAAGGACGCAGTGTGCGTTGCCCCGAACAATGACCAGGCCGATGCGCTGGCGAATATATTTATTAATTCCTAATTTGACTAACATTACTGCACTAAGTATATATAAAAATGCCTTGGGAGAACGTATGCTTGAAAACTATTGAAAATTGCTTCAAAAAACTAAAAAAATAGATTTTGATAAACAATCTACAGATAAAAATATAATTGATGAATTGATAATTAAAACAGATATTTGTGATCCTATTCAAATTGAAGAATTCATTTCTATAAATTATTTAGAAGAAAATGCAATTAGCGAAGAAAGTAATTTCGATAAAACGAATTTCGATAATGAAGATCCTGAAGAACAATCTGTAGATAAAAATTTTCTTTCAAATGAACAAACAATAGTTCATCCCACAGGAAATGAGATTGGTGTAAAATTAAGAAAAATTGAGAAATCACTAATCGAAATTGTCGAAAACAAAGAAGATGTGCGTCTATTTACTTCAATTCGAAGATTTGAGAAAAAGAGACAAAAAACGGGACTGGAATATTACTTTGATAAAAAGCATAATTCTTTGTTAAAATGAAATTAATTTTGTCAATTACGTCAATTTTGGCTATTTTCGAATTATTAAACAGTTCTACTTACATTCACAAATTATTGATTATATTTTCTCAAATTCGCCAAAAAATGACGAAACCAAAAATGGCGAATTTGGGAGTATTCATTGTATATGTATTATTTGCGATGAAATAGAACAAAAAACAAATCAATGAAAGTTATCATTTCAGATTTTTTAAATATGCAAAAATATCATTGAAGATCCTAAATTTGATAATTTCAAAAATTACCAAATAGACAATATCGAAAATTTATTAACAGACTTTGAACGTGCAAGTAAAGAATTTAGAATTTGTGATATTGAATTTAAATCAGTTTTCATCTTAATGCTAATTGGAACGAGTTAGTTGATAACAACAACAAAAAAAAGAAGCCCTGCCGCAAGATGAGAACGAAATGTTAACATCTCGCTTGGGCCAGCCACATAAGATCAAAACAGAGAGAGAACATGTTACTAGGAGATTAACTAATCCAAAGGAAGACAATCCAAACGAAGAAATGTGTCTCTGCTCCATCTATTTTTCTTTTCGAGTGTGGCTGAAGTAGATATCAGTTAGTTGATAACCACTTCGAATGGATGGCTTTGTTAACTGGATGGCTTTGTTAACTTCGAGCGGATACCAATAACAACGAATCGTAGAAGCAACATTGCACGAGTAAGTTTGTCTCCAGAGAAGTTAACATTGAGTAATTTCTCGATAGACTTCTTGAATATGAAGATCTTAAAACGTTTTGATCTTTCAAAATATGAAGAATTATAAACGATAATAAACATCTACATACAAAAAATACTTTGAAATGACATTGATTTTCTCAAGGATCTTTAACTTTGAAAAGAAAAGAGGACATAAATCAACTCGATTGTGCTAAAGAAAACACTGGATAGTATGCTTATTGAACACAGATATTGAATAAAAGTAAACGACAAAAAGTACGCCTCTGTCGATAATCAACCTGCGGAGCCCGCATACCACGAGGAAACTACACTAAAACTTGATGTTCAAAAGTATTTGAATCAATTGATGAATAAAGAATTAATGTTGTGACACTAGACGTCAGAATTTAGTTATTTGAATAATTTAACTTTTAGTGAATTTAAGATGTAAAGAACGAGACTATACAGAAACTTGAAAAAATTCTGAATAAAATTTTACCCAATATCTGATTCCTTTTAAGTTGCAGTGGAATCTCCGCATTACAATCTCAGCATTAATTAGAGTAATTTAATTTTTGTGTGTACTGACGACGCATCAGTAATGTTTGGTTGCCGTCTATTTGCCGAAGTACTCAATTCGTATCTATTTGCTGAGTTATGCAAAGAACATGAGACTGAATTTAAAACTTATTTATTGCGGTCACATGTAAGATGGCTTTCAAAAAGAAAAATTTTGGCAAAAGGAAAAACATAGTGAATGCTCTTGGCACAAGTCAGTCGCAAATCTGCTCCCAAAATTTCGAGCAATGCTTCTGAGAATCCATTTGACGTCGACATACATTCAATTCAACGCAATGATAGACTCCTTGAAAAATACAGAGATTCCTCACGTCTTTTGGAAAACGTTTTGTTTAACAACCTCAGCGCCCGTACGTGTGACAGCTTGATTCTTTTTTCTTCGGAAACGTTTTTAACTGGCAGTCGTTCATATTTAGTGTCGGATGTTCAAAAGCTTTTATACTCTCCAGATCATAGAAATCCCTTTTTGAGGATTCTCCAGCTTGATCATTCGTGGTCAAAATGTTTTCCCCTTCTTCCAAATCGAAGATTGGATCGTTCCAACCTCATGATAACAAAAACCTGTACATTTCGAAATTTAAACTCGAATTTGTGCGAATAGTTTACGGTAAAGCTTAGTAATACAAAGTTAGAAGATGTTTTGCATATGCAACGCCAACCCTTGCTTATAATTAGAATCTTTCCTAAATAAGACCAGATTAATGGAAACTTTGACACTCGTATAAACGCTGACGCTTTCTTTTATAGAAAAAAGTTTACTTCATCTGAGTATTTGATATAACCGCTCACTCAGTCTATATGATATAGACACTGAAGCTGTTATAAAAACCTTTGATACACACCACCAGATGATCAATTATAATGGACCTAGAGCTAAAAGGGCTGTACGTAATATAATGTTCAACATAAGGAATATTTCTAATCCCAAAACTATTCAGGACCCCGGCTGATAGCCATCCCAATGGCGTCAATCTGGACGTTACTGGATAACGAATACCTCCGCATCGCAGTTTCTCTGCGCCTTGGATTGATGCCCTGCAGTCAGAGGATTTGCACATTATGACTACACCCGCTATCTTGCCGTCGTAGCGCTGGCCATTTCCCCCGCCACTCTGAACTTAATGATGTGATAAGCCGTGCCCTGCGGAATTCCCTAATATGTTCAAAGCTTGTCTCTCTAATGCAGGGGTGCGCAAGTGCGGCCGAGAGTCGATGAATGTGCGGCCGTGGGCACAATTAGGTCATCGAAACAGACAACAATAGCATGCAATGAATATTGTGCCATGAGATTGTGAAAACTATAAAACGGGACAATGCTAAACAACAATTTCAAAGACATTTAGACCACCTAGTTGTCAAGTCCAAGTGTTCAAGAGAAGATTCCGTCGAAAATTTGAAATACAAATTAAGACAACAAAAAAAATGTTTAAAAACTTTTTTAAATGTGGCAAATGCAAGAGTTGAAGCATCCTTTCGAGTTGCTCATATCCTTGGATCTGCTGGAAAACCTTTTTCAGACGGCGAACTTGTGAAAAGATGTATCATGGAATCAGTTAAATGCATTGATCCCGACAAGGAGCATAACTTTGAAGCAATTCCACTTTCACGTGACACAATTCAGCGCCGACAGTTTCATATTGCCGAGCATCTTAATCTATCACTTCTACAAAAATTAAATTCTCAAACTACGTTATTTTCACTTGCCATTGATGAGTCGAATGATATATGTGATTCTGCTCAGCTGATCATATTTATTCGTACTCTATCCTTCGATTTTGAAATACATGAGGATTTTCTATCCATGAAGTCACTACCTGGAAATGTACGGGGTCAAGATATATTTGAAATAGTTAAACAATGTTGTTTGGAATTCAAATTGGACATGACATGTCTAAGAGGAATTTGTCGAATCCAAAGACCAAACAATTTGTCGAATGTATAACAAAATAAAAAAATGAATTATTTCATTTTCAAAAAGTCAAAAATCTCATTGATGACAAAATAATTAATTATGAAGATCTTACACTAAATACATTTAATACTATATTCGATTATATTTTGAAACAATTTGAAGAGCAATTTAACGAATTAAAAAAAATTGAACTCAAACTTCAATTAACTGCAGCGAAATTAAAAAATGATTTAATTTTGATAAATAAATTTAATGAAAGCAAAATTTGTTGAATGTATGGAAATCAGCGACAGATTATCCAAATTTACGTGAAATGGCGAGAAATATTCTCGTTTTACTCGGAAGCACATATTTAAAAAGTCAATATAGATCTCGGATAACGGATGCAAACTTAGAGTCATGTTTGCGCATAATGAATTTTAATAATATGATGTCCCTGATGAACGAGAGCATTTCCTGTCCAAGAACTCATTCGGTCTCGATGACAATGGGGCAACTTATGCGGTCACTTTTAATAATTAAAAAAATTACTATATTAATATCGAAAAAATAATGCAGAAAATGTGCGGCCGTGGAAGAGAAGGAAAAAAAATGCTATGCGGCCGCAAACCCAAAAAGCTTGCGCATCCCTGCTCTAATGTGTGAAAGGAGACTGTTTCTTACTAAAATCGAAAACCCTGATGAAGAGATGCATAGTAAACGCATCTATGCCGTTCTTAGTTTGTATTGTGAAATTTATTTACATGCATACTTTAATTAGAAAATGTACTAAATGTATTGTAAAGTTTTTTATTGTAAAGTAATGAATAAAAAAAGCAAGTAACTAATCAGCAGAAGAGGATAATGGATTTGAACGGTCGTGAGCTCGATTCCGAAGGAGGCTATTTTCATCCTGGGGTAAATTCTCGTTATCGTTCCCCTGCCCGTGAGGCAACGAGTACTTCTGGCACGACACAGTTGGAAATGGGGATCTCTTACCTTCCGGTCCTAGCGTGGCATTATGGGGTCCACCATGTCAGTTGGAAAATTCCATTCGGATATGGCAACGCTCAGGAGGCACTTAATGCCTACCGAAAAAGGACTTCTAGAAATCTGACCCAGGGACATCGTCGTCTCAGTCCGATCATTGTGGGCAGGATCAAACCTTTCAGAAGGATCTCCCTCGCTTGAATCGGGGGATCACGGGGTATTATAATTAACTGGCTTACCCTGGTCCTTTGGTCAATAAAAAGTGTTTAAAAGCAGAAGAGGATAAGAAGGAATGGCAATTGCCACCCAAAATAGGTATTAATATGCGTTGAAAAAGCGATGTCCGTTCTGCTCCCATTGACTCACGACCACTTGTTCCCCTTCCTCGCTCGAATGTCTCTAAGAAAAAAGTCCTAGATTCCAGCTGTGGTGGTATAGACTCTATAGTGTTTCTCAACGTTGGGCCCCAGGCCCACTTGTGGGCCTGAGAAATTTTGAAATGGGCCTGAAGATTTAATTGGGCCTGGAGTGGGCCTCAAAGAAAATATGTTAATACTAATACTAATAAATCTTTATTCGTTATTATTTTCAAATTGATTTGATTTGTTTTTAATTTAATGATATTGTCATATTTAAATTTAAATATTATAGGCCTGATTGTATAGTTCATGTCAAAAGTACACAAGGAAAAAAGGAAGACTACACGCAAATACCAGACTGATTTTTTATTACTAGGCTTCATCCCATCAAGTGCTGATTCTAAGAGGCCTGAATGTGTGGACTGTGGCTTAGTAATGACAAATGTTTCCATGAAGAAATCAAAATTGTTCGCCCATCAACAGTTGAAGCATCCTGCTTCTGTTGGAAAGGAGCGCAGCTATTTCAGGAAGAAAGTGGAGTTACGCCAAAAGAATGCTCCAAAAACTTTAGAATTCTGCTTAAAAAAAGCAAATGAGCATAATAACAAGACACTAAAAGTCAGTTATGCAGTGAGTGAACTGGTTGCTAAGGTGGGGAAGCCACATACAATTGCAGAACGTCTGGTGAAGCCAGCAATGTTGATCTGTGCTAAAGAACTGCTAGGAGAACAGGCTGCCAACATTCTACAAAAAATCCCATTGTCTAATGACACAGTGAAGAGAAGGCAAATTGAAATGGCAGAAAACCTCGAGAAACAGCTTGTGGAAAAATTAAAAGTTTATAAGTTCTCACTACAAATTGATGAGACAACAATCAACAATTCTGCCTTATTACTTATGTCCGATATATTGATGCAATGGCAATTCATGAAGAAATGTTATTTATAAAAAAGTTGATTGACACACGAAGCGACACTATATATGCGGCTGTTTACGACTATCTGTACGATAATGGGATCCCTCTGTCAAATCTGTTGCAGATTGCAACAGACGGTGCCAGCGCTATGACCGGCAAACAGAATGGCTTTGTAGCTAAATTAAAAAAAGTTGCCCCTCATATATTGGCAATTCATTGCATCATCCATCGAGAACATCTTTGTGCTAAATCTCTCAATGATGACATGGAACATGCATTGAAAGTCGCTGTTTCAACAGTGAATTTTGTCAAAGCCAATGCTTTGCATGACCGCCTATTTCAACATTTATGTGAACATGAGGACCACCAGAGACTCCTCATGCACACTGAAGTGAGATGGCTTTCCAAAGGAAATTCCCTAGTTCGTCTTGCTGAAATGTGGGATATGGTTCTTATTTTTGTTCATGACATGAAAACACAAGCTTGTAGCAAGAAGCAGAAAGATAAAGCTGAGACTTTGTTTTCAGTGATAAATAACAACGATACAAAAGCAAGGATTTTTTACCTGGCTGACTTATTCGCACATGTCAACCAACTGAACATGACACTGCAAGGGCGAAATGCTAATCTGATAGATAGTGCTGAGAAAGTACGCTCTTTTTTGAACAAGTTATGTCTCTGGAAGATGCATCTTCAAAAAAATGAATTTGCTTATTTTTGTAATTTTGCCAAAACTGCTCCGAGCTCAGAAGTAATCGCAAGCTGCACTGACCACTTGAAATGCTTGAAAGAAGATATGACTAGAAGATTTAAAGATATCATCGAAATGAATCCGCCTAGTTGGATTATAGATATAGCACATTTTGACGTATTAAGTGAAAAAGACATTGATCCTATTATTGCTGGAGAACTTCTTGAACTGAAGGAGAACAAAGTATTAATGAAAAATATTGAAAGGGATGGCTTATATGGATGGATGAAAGTAGAATCGATTCATCCATTACTCTTTGAAAAAGTTGTTCCGTTTGTACTTGGCTTTCCCACCACTTGGTTGGTTGAGACAGGATTTTCTGCAACAAACGATTTACTCACAAAAAAACGCAATCAATTGCAGATTGAGAAGAGAGGAGACTTACGTTTGAGGTTGAACCAAGATCTGGAAATTCAACTTGACAAATTGATAGATAGACATCAAGAGCAGTGTAGTCATTGACATTTTAATAAGATTTTTTATGTTAATAAAAATACTTTTTTGTTAATCAAAGTTTTATTAAAGGCAATGGGCCTGAGATTTTATATGACCCTGAAAATGGGCCTCAGGGAAAAAAAGGTTGAGAAACACTGTTTTATGCAACAAATGTGGCTGTAACAACGACATTAGAACCATAAAATACATCTGTTTTGCTGCAATCTTGAGTTCTGTTTTTTCACCATAATGGTGATGATCACAGCTGTCGTGGATATCGGATGTAATCTTGTTAATTCTTTTCTAATCACTTATCGTACCGCTTCCACAACGTGTTCAATTTTGCTGCCTTTATCGTAGAATGCCAAAAGGTAGACGACTTAGATAACAAGTTTTCAAACAGATAAAGACGGAGAGAGCCTCGGGAGAAGCAATGGTTGTTCCAAAGAATATCCATTGCGATCCTGAGGGGCAACGTCTTCTCGATCATCAGTAGCTTTGGATTGTAATAATTATTTTCGGTTATTGGTGATAAATTATTTCTATTTGATAAAGAAATCGATGATATACAAAAAAACAATAATTTTATTTTTTTCCAAATTTTAATAAAATTTGTAATTGATTGGGGAAAATTGGTAATAGTCAATCTAAACCCGTGTTATATAATAAATAAAAAGGCATTTTAAATAAAAATTAAATCATTGATAAGAGAATGAAAATCAATTTGACTAATTTTCTGTTTGAAAATATTTGACAAATGAAAAACGTATTTAATTTTTACTAAAATGCATTTATTTAATATATTCTTGATAAAAATTGAATAAAAATCATATAAAATAGGGACTAAAAGTTAGATTTAACAACAAAAAATAATGAAGCACAGTGGAACAAACACCACGTGGTGAATACGTGGAATATTTATTTAAATTACTGACTTTTTATAAAAAATTAAAATTAAAAACATTATTAATAATGCACTTAAATTATCTATATTAGCTGGAGGAATTTTAATATTTTTAAAACTTATGTTAGAATTGATATTTTTCTACGATCAAAATCAGTAGAGTCTATTTCTTTTAAAACAGAATTAGTGATACAAATAAGACACAAAATTTCATAGCATAACATTCATAATTTCCAAAAGGAATTACTACCGTATTTCCGATATATAGTCAACCTTTTTCAATTGAAAATTATCCCCAATTTCAATATTTTCACTTCAAGTCACAGACATACAAAACTAGGTATGACGATGGCTGCTAGAGAGAATTCATATGTATTGAACGAGTAAAATCTTTAAAAAAAGAAAATATTGAAAAAAACGAATTTTCCAATATAAATATTTGAAATTTTGTTTAATAATAATGCTTTATCTATATTGTCTTGCAGGATTGAGAGAGAACGAAAGGTGCACAAACGGCCAATTTTTTCAAAATTTATGTAACAAATGTCAATATTAATTATTGCATAGTAAAAATTGAACTAAAATGATATAGTTTTTTTTTAAATATAATCGAATATGCTAAATCTATCTCCTCTTCATTTTTTAATCGCATTCTTCAATCAACTTGTTTATCGGACGCATTTTGAACATTTCAAGTCTCAAGACTTGTTAGCATTCTATATTAATCAAATTATTGTATGTTTTGAGCTCTTTATCACTATCTTGGCTATCTTGAATGTATCTATGATTATGCTTTTCAACTTCAAAATATATAATCAATATTCCTCACTATTTTCATATTTTTGCATAAATTCAACTAAGATGTTACTCTTTTGTTTGTTTTATTCTTTGGTTTTTTTCTTTTAAATATTAGAAAATGCATGTTTAAAGCAATTTTCTATGTCATGAATATCCGAATAATTCATGACATAGTTTGTTCTTCCCTGCAGAGAAGTATTCAAAATCGAAAAGTGTGTATCCCTAACCCTAACCTTAGACTGAGTATAGTTTTCATTATATTTTGCGTTCATAGGTTCATCCGTTTGGGTTTCAATAGAAACGCTGCTTTTAAAGATTTCTGTTGGAAGACGATCGTTCCAAACTGGAGTCACAGTTTGCTGTTTCTTCCGAACTGAGGTCATGTTTTAGGCTTTTTTAGAGATCGTATACAATCCGGAATCAGAAGGTGGATTGGCTTTTGTATTTTTGTTATTTTTCACTGAGGGGCAGCCTCCATAAATAGTCCAATGTTCTGATGACCCACAGTTGATGAAAAGTTTCGTGATTTCTTTCGGATTTGGGCATTAGTAACCACAAGCATTTTACTTCTGCTTTACAAAAACGTGCTATATGGCCGTAGAATTGGCATTTATAACAACGAATCTCGGGCTTACGGAACCATTCTACGACCATTTTTTCTGATATTTGAAACTCCAGATAATAATGGGGAACTTAAATGAATAAAAACTGAGAGATCAAAAAGACATATTTTTTTAATTGGTTTATGAACTGGCCAATTCTCTGCAATCTTCTTGAATAAGAGAGCCATTTTCAGACTCCATTGTGAGAATCATTTGACACAATATATCGTCATATCCATATATTCATTTAGAAGTGTTCACGCTTCTGCGTTCTTTTATTCGTGTCGGTTCTAACTCTTGACAAAACCTTGTCCCCAATTTTGAATACACAGATGTCATTTTTCCACATATTTTTTAAGCATTTTCTGTTTCGTCACATCTGAGTACTGTAAAGCCGTTGTCCTTGTAGTATACCATGTCCAAGCCATTTAGTCCTCTACGTCATTTTTTATCCAGGTTGGATAAATCAAATTCTGCGAATAAATTTTTTTATTGCTTTGGACACTTCCATAGCTGATTTGGACAATAACGGTGACGTCCAACTAAACTTCGAGAATGAATCGAATCCAACCAAAAACCATGGGTAATTTTCGTTCTCATGTGCATAATGACGTAAATCCATTATATCAAAAATATATCTAATATAAGACCAAATAGTGATACCTTCTCTCACGCTATAGGCTCTTATGGGCTTAATTGCCGGCCCGGTGTTTATAATGTTTTTCGCTTGACATTGGCAACAGGATTTGAAAAGACATAACCTCATTTCTGTAAGATCCATAAACAGTATCTTTAAGAAAAAAAAGCAGTTTGTCTCGTCCATGATATCCATTTTTTGGATCGAGATTATCGACAAACATTTTATTTTCATCTACTTCTTCGAAAACGAAGGTTCGTAATAATATCCCATATGTTTTAAAATACACTACGTCTTTCTTGGAGTCGGACAATATGAATAATGATGTAGTCCTCCTAGAATTCGACTCATTCTGATTCTGAGTCACTCCATCTGGCAATAAACCATCTTTAAGATACGTTATGATTTCGTTCCTTTTCTATAGGGTCAATAATACAAACTTTATAACACAAAATAATGTTAACGAGGTCGGAAAATTTCGAATCTCAAATCAGGTCAACCATTCTAAAAAATTAAATTTTCTTTCTTTTTTGAATTAAAAAATCTAAATTGATGAATTTCGCATTTATATTAATTTAATTTTTCGATAAGTTATAGCATTGATTTTTACTAATAGAGATTAATTTTCAATTTTTGACAATATAAGCAATAAACGATCACATTAATCGTTTTATCATAAAAAATACTAAAGAGTACAACATAATAAAATCCATGATCGAAGGACAAGAACTGAATATATCAACTTCTTGGTGTATAAACTAACAAAGAAGGCTAAAAAATTTGTTTTAATAGACGAAAAGCTCTATCTCTAAGATTCTTTATCTATTCACAGGCTTGTTATTACCTCAACCAACAAACAGAAGATGCAAACAATTGAAGAAGAGATTTACGACGCTAATTATTGTGGACACAATGCATTAGAAGAATTGTTTAGAAAACCATTTTGTTTTGCTAAAAGAAATATTATTCGTCTGGTGGTAAGAGACTGCGATGAATGCCACTCTGCAGTCCGACCAAAACAATATAACGACGTAAGTCATATTTTCGTGGATGTACCGAATTAGAGGTTTCAGATTTTCTGATTAATCTAAAAATATAAAATTGTGTTATTTTCAAGGTTTTTTACGTTCGGGGGGAGACGAGCTGGCTTTTTCAGCGAATATCGGTCGCCGTGCTCCGCAAAACTATTATTCAATACGCAGCGCGGAGTTGTTGGAGTGACCCTTAGGCTCTCGACTACTCTTTCAGCCACCCACACTAGCTAGCATCTAACCTTTTCAGTTAACTTTAGTTTTCAAGGTTTGTAAATAACGATGATCAATTTTTGTGGTTGTTAACTGTTATTGACGTCTATTTAAGATATGCCATTACAAGGAATCTTAGATATAAATGTGTAATTAAAGTCGCTGAAAAATAATTCAGTAGTTTGAATCAGACTCCTTGTTTAGAAGGGCACCCCCGCTTTCTGGGGCACTTTGGTGCCCCACCCCGGGGTTAGACTGTAGTACTAAACCCACCGTGAGCATGCTTTTTAAAAATGTATTATTTATCAATATTTTTTTATTTTTTATTTAAAAATTTTAAAAAATTGTGGCGAATTTCAGAATTGGCGAATCTCCATTGAAACTAAAATTTTTTAAAAAAGGCTAATCTAAGAATTGGCGAATTTGGGGGTATTCACTGTAGTTGGAAAAGATAAAACGTTTCGTATTGAAATTGGCTTACGGAGACAACTTGAGGAAGGTTTGAAGACTCTCAAGTATCTTCTGCGGCCACAATCCCGATGGTCCTGAAGAAAACCTGTGTTTGAACACAATACTTGGCGTATACACTGAAAGAGACACTTCGGTGTTTTGTTTTTATCTTCCGTTAACGATTTCTCCTTGTTCGTTACGTTTTAGTTTTTTGGACAATAAAAACAATTCTATTCATAGGATTTTCAACAATCAAGTTATATAATCAATTATCGAATTATAACTTATATATTTTCTAAAAATATTTATTTTTTAAATAAATAAAAATATCGAATTATTATCAATAGCGTGTTCTGCACGCTTTCCTGTTGTTGTGTTTGTTTTGTTTTTGTACGTTGATTATTACTTTTTATTCAAAATTTTTTAAAGTATAATTTTCTATATGCATTTTATTGCTGATTAAATATTGGGTACATGTAGAATACCTTGAAAAAAGTTATTTTACCAGTTAATTTGTGTCTATTGTCTTACTAGTTTAATCTCAATTGAATGCATCTTTTTAATTGATTTTTTTTCTATTGTATATATTCATTTTATTGATATTTCATGATTCATCAACTTTATTTTCTTGCATTTTTTGTTTTGATCAAAATTTGATTAAATCTTTGTAAAATATTACTTTTTAATCTCTTTATTATTCATAATTCTTAAATTTTTGTAAAATATTGACTTTTCAATTTGTGTTCCGAAATGCTTTATTTTAACTTTGGCCGCCCCTATGTGCATAAAATTCAAATGTTAACATTTTACTGGAAATCTGATTTTCCATCTTTGTTTTTGTCCAATTTCGCTTGGTTTACATTTCCGACTGGAATTTTTTAATTTTGTTAACTTGTCGAGTTTTCAGTTTATTCAGAATTTTGTTTATGCAGCCCAGAGAGACATTGAAATAAAGAGATAAATCATGCTGTATGTAATGTCTATTTTATGATAATTTTTTGTCACAGTCCGAATAAAATACACGCCGAATAATTACATTCTTTAATTTTACTGAAATTAAAAATTTACACAACAAAATGTTTAATTATTATTAAAAATATGATTTTTAATGTAAAATTCATTAACCTTTTTTACTAATTTATATAAACAAAACCAACCACACTCAATTTACGCAGTTAACTTATACGTTTGAATATTGTTATTCCATTTTAGGTTATCCTAATAAAATTTTCATATAAAATTTATCGTTAATTTAAATAAAAAATTATTTTTATTATGGATTTATGAAAATTAATCAATTTTAGCTAATCGAGAAATATGAATTCCGTGTAACCGCTCACCGTCCTCCTTTTCGATAACATAGAGATCATTTCTTCGCTCGACAACAATATACTTATTAACATCAAGTCCATCGTACAGCGGATACTGCCGAACATTGGCATCGTTGTCCTGTCTAAAAATTAATTTGACGCTTGAGACCTTAAAAGCACAGTCGTTCCGACATTGATATTTTCTTCGTCGTATCTCCATTTTCTTTTTTCAATCATTTTTTCGCCAGCAATAATTAAGTTTTCTAATGCACTTTCTCGTGCCTCTGATAATCCAGTTGAATCATAGGCTAAAAGTTGCTCCATTCCCCCTTCATCAATCCTTCCAGGATTTTCAACACCCATGAATATATAAAAAGGGATTTTTTTGTCGAAGAATGAATGCTGTTATTGTAATCATACACGATGTCCTTTATGCATTCGCGATATCGTCCAAAACAATTTTGAGAAGAACTTGCCGACGATATCCAGCGTTTTATGCTTTGATTAAATCTACAAATCGATTTTAAATCATTAACCTTTCGACTTGCCCTTGTACCCAAGGAGCACGAGGCCTCCCACGTACATGTTTTATACCATATTTCGTACATAGAGCATCCATTTGCGAATTGCAAAATTCCCTTCCATTATCAGTGTGTAGAATAAGCGGAGGCCCGACATAATAAAAAATTCTTTGGAATAAATCTGCGATTTCTTCAGAAGATTTGGTCACCGACAGTTCAAGCATTACATATTTGGAAAAAGAATCCACAATTACCAAAATCTATTTATTAACATTAAATTCATACCCAGCTAAAGCCATCATTCAACGCCGAATATCTTCTGAGGTCAATTAAATCCGCAATGTATCTGTCCCTACATCTCCTTGCAATGATTGGCGTAATCGGAGGCTTCGTAGACAATAATTTTTTCGACTAAGAATATTTACTAAAAGGAGTTATTACCTGACAGAAAGCACAATTCGAAATCACCTTAGAGATTTCTTCTCTATTCAATCCATAATAGAGATTTCTTAATTTCGAAAAAAGCCGGTCTCTCCCAAAGTGGTTATAGTTATGTTCCGCCTAAATTTTATTTATTAAGTTGGACCTCAACGCACTTAAGCTTTAATTCGATTTCATCTTCACAGAAAAAACGCAATTTAAGCCCATTTTTTCGAAAATATGTTTTTCCATTTTCAAAATGGAAATTCTTTCCCAATTTTGTGAGCCTGTATCGCTCATGCCGCTCGATTGACGATGTATCAAAGTTGGAGTCTTTCATTTCTTTGATTTTGTCCAGTGTTTCCTTAAATAATCTCACTACACGCATGTTTCACGCTTTTTTAAATAAAAAATAATAATGTGATTCTACTAAAATAAATAATCAATTATTGATTTTTTTCATACTAATTTTTAGATTTCTAATTTTTTCAGCCATTTGTGACAAGTGTAGATTATTCGGCGTGTATTTTATTCGGACTGTCACATTAAATTTTCTAATGCACTTTATGGAACATTTTATAATTCTGTCGAATCATAAGCTAAAACTGATTCTCAACCTTTTTCGCACAAGAGCACGATGAGTGAGTAACTTTTGAAGTTGTAGGTTCATCAATTTTGTTTTTTATATTTTGAAAATATTCAAACGAAGATCCGACTAGATTTAGATGTCTAGTTCTCAAATGGTGTATTAATCTTGATAATTTCATTGAACTATTCGCCAAAGAAATTTTGCAGATTATGCAAAAAGGCCTAGATTTGTTTTGAAATACAGTCTAACCTCTTTTTGGGGCACCTAGTGCCCCAAAAACAGGGGTTTCCCAGATAGAGGGGTTTTGTAATATTAACGAAAAAACTAACGTTTTGTAAATTTAAAACCAAAAGATGTTTATTTTTAATTTCATTTAACAATTTTAGTCTTTACTTGCCGGGAAATGATCCGTTATTTTCGCTCCGAATTTGTACTTTTGATTTAATCGATCAATTGTCAACTTCTTAAAATTATAAAATTTATTTAATATCTCTGGGCATGCTGAAAAATGCCATCTTCCATTGCATTAATTGAAAAAATTAGTTCCTTGATAGATTGACATTTTATAACTCCGTCATATAATGCGTTTCCGGGGCAATATCGTAGTCAATCTTTCATGACGGATTTTAGAGCAACAGCGGCCAGTAGCTTTCTCCGCATGATGTCTTCTCGGTCTCCAAGCAGAGAGCCAAGCTTCTTCGAAAGTCTCCATTTTTCCATAGTTTGGGTATCCGAGCGTGATACTTCGACCACGTCAGTCTTGTCCGTGTTCATGATTAAGAACCATTCTCCAAGTTTATCCGGTGCAATCTCCAATAGTCTGAGTAGGGCGGATTTGTCAGTAGACACCTTTTTTTCACCAGAAATTGTTTTAAAAAAAAGTTGATGCCGTTTCTTAAAACGATCAAGCAATCCATTGGAAGCTTTAAATTCTGGTAAATTTAAAATTTGAGCTGCTTTCTTGGCAGTAGATTGTAATAATGGTCCGGAAACTACTAAATTATCATTTCTTAATCTATAGAAATTTATGCAACTTAATTATTACTTTTGAAATGAAGTAAAAACGACCTTGTCGAGAAATGAATGTTTATCACTATCATCGGGTTCTCTGAAGCCCTCAGAACCTTCACATCCATCAAAATTACATATTTCTCGTTTGATTCTAGAAATAGTTTCTTTGCTTGTCTTGAATTTATTTAAAACTTGTTTTTCAGACATATTTTTCGTTTTTAAAGCCTTTGCAATCTCTAATTTGTCTTTGACAGAAATTCTCTTCGGCATAACAACAGAAACACGTTATTATTAGTTATTATAAAATAAAATTCAAAAATTATAACTAAAAAATATATAATATTATGTCACATGCCTCTGCGATTACTATGCCCCACTCGTTACCTCTGAGAAATATGATTTTTCATTTTTTAGAAAAATTAAAAAATCAATCATAAGGTCATAAAATTCAAATTATATATAAAGTTAATTAGAGTACAATTTAATGATATACTAAAAGATGCTTTAAAATAAATAAATTAAAATAATATTTTTAATACAACAAAACATTATGACTGCTACGGACATTAAAACATACTTTAAATAATGTGAATTGTGTGAAAAGCTTTAAAGTAACATAATTTGATAGTTTATAAAATTTAAAATTAATTATTTTGTCCTTTATTTGATTCATTTCTTGTAAACTATCTTTGTATCTCCATTTGAAAATTCTACATTAACGCGGTTATTAGGTAAGATTGATTTGATCGTGACAGTATCACAACAAGCACTTTCAAATTTTTTCAAACCCTAACCTTTACACTAATCCTAACCCTAATCCTGACCCTAACCTTTACCCTAGCCCTAACCCCGACATTAAACAGCATGCTTAATTTATTGTTTTTTAATTTTAATGGTTAAGCATTGAAAAAATAAAATCCATAATATTATTAATTTTTAAATTAATAAGTAAATATATTTCAATCATCTAAATATTTTTAATTGAAATTTTAAAAATTTAGAGCAATGGTAACGCGTGGGGCATGTGACATATTAAATGCCCCATAACGGGGATTATCTTATAAAGAATAAACAGAAAAACTCCTAATAGAAATTGCCAAAAAACATTTAAGCCAAAAAACAGAATCACCGTCTTAACCATTAACTAACGTGTTCAGGTGATTCCGACACTTCTCAACAGTCGAGCTATCTTTTCACGATGTTCAGACCGTGACCCCACACACTTTCTGTATGTACGGTGAAATTTTTGTGGTCCATCTCCACGATCCCCCCCATTTGCCTCTACGAGAGACTCCAGTGTTTGATGGACAATTTTCCTGTCGGTATGGTCCTTCAGTAGGTTTATAGATTTTTCTTGGATTTTTTCGATTTTTAGTTGGTTCGTTGCCGCCAGGTTACAGCCCCAAGCAGCACATGCATAGCCTATTGTTGGCTCGATATACTGCTTGTAAAGGGTCTCTACCCCTGGCGGATAAGCTCTCCCACAGTTCCAAAGGAAGGCTTTCACAAAATTGATTTTCTTTATACAGGTTGACACAATCGATTCAACATGAGGTGAAAAACAGAGGAAAATATCAAACGTTACACCCAATATCTTCTGTTTTTCTTTTGTGGTATTGGGACTCCATTCAGCGTGACTTCAATAGTTTTCGTCCCCATTTTCCTGTTTTTCGTGAATAGAGTGACTGCTGACTTTTCGGAACATGCATGTAGTCTGTTTTCATATAGCCATCCATATAAGTCGTCCAGTATTCTTTGTAGTCTTTCCTTCGCGTATTCGACATTTACATCCCTAGATGCGACAACTATGTCATCGGCATAGGAGAGTAGTATGTCATTATTATCCATAGGAACCGGGAGATCATTCAGAAACAAGTTGAAGAGGGTCGGGGATAAAGGAGAACCCTGGGGTACACCATTGGGAAATAAGCGTGATCTTGAACTCTCGTTCCCGACGCACACTTTCCCACGACGTCCGCTCAAAAAATTTGCTATCCATAGCTTCATAGGTGTACAAATTTGTGTACCAAATATCTTTTGAATTAGGATCTTCTTTGAGACGGAGTCAAACGCTTTTGAATGTCGATAGTGTATACAATTGATTTCTCCTGCAATTTCTTCTTTTTGTGTCCTTCATTTATGAAATTTGTTAGTGTGGTGAGGAAGGAGGTCGTTGACAATCCTTCCTTGAATCCATGTTGGAATGTGGATTGTAGGAGGAAAGGGCGAATATGTTTTAGGACCAGTTTTTCCAAGATTCTTGACAGCACACATATAAGGGATATTGATCTATAGGAGCCGGGGTCATTTTTCCCTCTTCCAGGTTTTAATATTGGCCGGATTTTTGATAGTTTCCATAAGTTCGGTATAGAGTTCGTGAATAATGATGTGTTATAGATCGTGGTTAAAGCATTTATTGAAACTGGGCCCAAGGGTTTTAGTAGAATAAGTGGAATTCCATTTGGTCCACATGAGTTTGTTTTCTTCTGATTCGAGATGGTTTCAGACACCTCTTCAGGAAGAAAATAAGTCGTCGGGGGCCTTTTGGATGGCTTTGATTCTAATCTTGGCTGTGAGTTCATTTTTTTATAAGGAATATGACTAATCTTGACACAGTGTTTCATAAAATTGTTTAGATTGAGCTGGTATGTTTCTGTTTTACGCTCGTCAGGATTCTTTAAGCGTCTCAGCATCGTCCACATGGCCGAAATAGAGGCTTGTTTATTCATGGCTCTAGAGATTCGGAAGAATAAACAGAAAAACTCATAATAGAAATTCAAATTGCCCCAAAACCCGAGGGTGCCCCACGTCCGGGGTCGCCCAATAAGGGGTTGCACTGTAAAGAGATAAATCTTGCTGTGTGTAATGTTTATTTTTATGATAATTTCTTTTTTAAACTTTTTTTTCGTCAGCAATTATTAAATTTTCTAATGCACTTTATCGAACATTTGATAATCCTGTCGAATCATAAGCTATAAGTTGCTAAATTTCCGCTTCATCAATCCTTCCAGGATTTTCAACACCCATGAATATATAAAATGGGAAATATCGTCCAAAACATTTTCGAGAAGAACTTGCCGACGATATCCAGCGTTTTATGCTTTGATTGAATCTACAAATCGATTTTAAATCATTAACCTCTCGACTTACCCTTGTATCAAAGGAGCATGAGGCCTCCCACGTACATGTTTTGGATCACATTAAAAAAACGCCCCAAATTTACACATATCAAACAAACGCCCTTAAATTCATACATATTAAACAAACGCCCCTAAATTTACACATATTAAACAAACGCCCCTAAATTTATACATGTCAAACATTCGACGAAAACATTAAAATAATGTAAAACTAAAAATCAAATTTATAAATAAATACTATACTTTAGAAACAAGTTTATTGAACAACATAATAATTTTTCAAAAGCTCCATTAACTTTTCAAAAGGATCACCAATTACGTTGTCACGCCACACAAATTCGTTTAGGTAGTCTTGTAAAAATTCTTTTTGACACCTTTCATTTTCTTACAACGCAATTTGTTTTTATTCCAATAGGACTCCACATGTTGGGTATGAACACCGGTGGTTGGTTCAATAAAGTTAATTGAGTGGTTTACAGTAGCGTGGTCATACCCAAAAACATTCAAATTGGAATAGGCCCTCCATTCATCACTATGGATAATTGATCCTGGCAGAATCACTTCACAGATAATTGGTTTTAAAGTGGCCCTGATCGATTTGGAATCACTCGCATAAAACCTTTTGCCGGTGAAAATGAGGTATCAACAATACCGAATACCCACACTTGAGAATTAGCTAGTCTACCCCGATGGTACTTTTGTTTATGACAAAAGAGACTTTCATCGATTTGGCAGACTACATTTTCTCCACCCAATTTTACGGGATTACTTTCAAAGTCTGTTAATACATTTTCTAATGGTTTTAAAAATTTCTATAAGTGTTGGAGGTGATACAGTCAGTGATTTTTTAATCATAACAATTGATTCTTCATTGCTTCACCTATACAAAATATCTAACCATGTTTTGAGGCTTATACTCGAAGTAGCCAAAACAGAACCTGTTCGTATTGACAATGTGGTCTTGTATTTTGAACAGTTTTGAGTCAATTAAATCCGCAATGTATCTGACCAGCTCAAGTGAAGCCGCAATGTATCTGACCAGCTCATGAGGATGGAGAGCAGCTCAAGTGAAGCCTGGCGCAAAACGAACAAACTCGGTTCTCTACTTGGGGACGGCCATGATATTGTCAGAAGAAAGGCTCTCGCTTGGGCCACGATGAACAAGATAAAGAAAGAGTGGATCGGCAAACGACGACTCTGTACGTCACTTCGTCTGAGGATGTATGAAGCCTTTGTCAAACCAATCCTGACATATAATTCGGCGACCTGGGGAATGTCTAGTACTGAACAACGTGGACTCGATTCTTTCACCGCAGGCAACTTAGATCCCTACTGGGATTGAACTGGCCTATAAGAATCAACCAGGAATCGCTATACAATAAATGCAGAACTGGCCCTCTGAGTGTGGAAATCGTCAATATGCGGTGGAGGTTATTTGGCCATATTCTACGAATGGACATGCTTGCCCAGCTAACATAGCAATGGAGGGCTACTTCCTGAAAGAGGGATCGAGCTTCCGTGGACGTCCACGTGTTACGCTGCCGGAAACACTTGACGGAGACCTGAAATGTGTGAAGAAAAGGCTAAGGAGTGGTGAGGATCTGGACGAGCTGAGGAAACTCGCTCACGACAGAGGAGGTTGGAGGAGGCTGGTTCAAAGGATTGTTTTTAATGCTGCACGAGTAAAATTATAACTAATATGATTCTACGTATGTTGCAAATAATAATAATAATGTATCTGACCATTCATCTTGCAATGATTGGTGTAATTGGAGGATTCGTAAACAATAATTTTTTGGACTAGAAATATTTACTGAAAGGAGTTATACCAGACAGAAAGCACAAAACGAAATCACCTTACAGATTCTTCTTTATTCAAACCATTTTTGAGATTTCTTAATTTCGAAAAAAGCCGATCTCTCCAAAAGTGGTTCAAAAGATTATTTTGCGCTAAATTTTCTAACTTATCCATCATTTTATACGTTTCTAATATCGTTGTTTTTTCCTCTGTGCCAATTCCATTATAAAATTAGCGACTTTTGAATAGATCTTTGTTTTCTTCAGATATTACTTCAGTTATATTTCTTCCAGGACTTCTTCCCAGCAATTTTTATCTTCAACTAATTCTTCTCTATTTTCCTCAATTTGCTTCCAGGAGAAAGTCGTCGTTAATCTTTGATAGTCAAATTGATTTATTTCATTAGAAACTTGCTCAACTTTATCTATTTGAACTAACCTTGAAATGACTGATCCGGTATTAATGAAAGAAGAAATGTTTTTTTATTTGGGAAGTAGTGCCTTTGTTATCTTGAATTTTTTTGCAACTTCTCTTTCAGAAGAAGTTTGTAGACACTTTGCAATTTTAATATTTGTTTGTTTCAATAGAAATCTTGGAATTATTATGTCACATGGACAACTTGAAGCCTATGGGTGACCTGAAGCTTTTACGTGTTGCTATGGTAACCTTGATACGTTACAGAATAAAATATCATGTAGCTCATATAGACACAATTCTAAAGTAATTTGTTATTTTCAAATAAAAACAAACTGGATAAGGACGTTGATGCGTCCTGTCCAATCTGCCATGACGGACGACACAGAGTAACGCACGTCGTTCTGGATTGCAAAATCTCACCGCCATAAGGAGATCTTATAGAAGATTTCTCTCCTTAACTTATGGTGTGACCCTAAGAGGTCTGTCGGTTTTCTTCGTGCCGCATTCCTCCCAATATCAGGGGGAATGAGGTTAAATAAATAAAAAAACACCCTTTTGAGACTCTGATTATTCTTAGATTCCCGTTCTTTAACAAGGGTAAAAATTACTGACATTTTAAACTGTGCTGTAATTAAAATAAAGTTTATTTTTTATTAATTATTGTTTAATTATCTTAATTTTTGAAAACAAATAATAAATTAAACCACGTGTCAGCACGCGCTTGATTTACTTTGTGGTATTTATTCAATTATTTGTCACACTTTATTTATTTAATTGGATTCAGAAAGAATAAATTTCTTTTAATAATTAAATTTTCTGAAATTTCATAATTTTAATGATATTGTCCGATTTTATTCTATTAATCTGGTTTTTACTTATTTTGAAACTTTTGAAAAACTATTATTTTTTCTGTCATCTTCATTTATTGGATTTCATCTTATTTTTTAATGAAAATTTTTATTTTTTTATCATTTTATAACTCAATTTATTTCTTTATTCATGTAATTATTTTTTTAATATATCCGATGGTGTACGTCTCCCTGAGACTGTGAAATGAGTGTAAATTGCATATGCTCCATATTGGTCTATTTGATTACTCAAAATCTTATTTCTCCTAACGATGGCATTTTTGCCAGTATGAGAATCTGTTTTGGCTGCGTGTCTGATAGTAATGCAAAAAATTTTACTTCGTCTGACGTTTTTATTCTTTAATTTATATTATTTTTGATCAACTGATCCGCTCAGCAATAATTTAAGGACGTAATTAGTATTATTAAATTTCCTGGATCCACATGATGCTGCAATCTACATAACAAATTAATTAGAAAAATACAAATAATTAAAACGACTTGAAATGAACAAATTATCGAAAACGTGCATGTTCCCTGTGAATCCAATTATTAAGTGGTTGGTTATTTGGAAAATTTTGTTTGAATTGGCGTCATCTAATTTGTTAGTCCAGCAATTTATTACAGCATTCATGAGAGTATTTTGCTAAAGATCACGATTGTCCAAAACATAGAACTAATTAATCATTCGATGTATAGATGTTCATTCGGTCCTAGTAGTGCTTTCCGAAATCTTTCTTGAGTTTTTTCGATTTTTCACGGTTTGTTTCACTGACAGACCCTCCCCACGCCCAACAAGCATAACTAATGGAGGGTTCGATGTATTGCCGGTAGATTGATTGGCGTGTGAGGAAGCTGATCCATTGTTTGCATTTTCGGAGGAACACTTTTATGATGTTCAGTTTCTTCATGTACCTAGTTGTAACATTTTCAACTTGTTGGGAGAAACACATATGACTATCGTAAGTCGCGCCGAGGATTTTCTGGGATTTTTTAAGGGGATTTCCATGTTGTTTAGATATAAGTTCACCACCATTTTCCCAAGCTTCCTCGCTGAAGTCAGAAGCGTAGTGACTGATTTTTCAGGATTTGTTGATAGTCGATTTATCGAAAGTCAACTTTCGAGATTGTGGAGGTAGTTCTGTAGTTTTGAACTTGCTATGTTAACCTCACAGCTCCGAGTAGCAATCACAATATCGTCAGCATATGATAGTATGATTGAGTCTTTGAATGAAATGAATGAATGAATTTTTATTAACGGAAAAGCCGAAAAAAGAGGGAGAAAGTTAATGAGACAACGTATGCCTCTTCTTCGTTGTTTCCCTCTTTTTTTTTTTTTTTTTTTAATATTTAATTCGAGAAGAAAAGGCTCTCTCAAGAACACTTCCAACCGTTTCCGTCGCGTCTTCCATCACTTGAGGGATGGGTTGGTCCAACTGGAGTCCATTTGCCAATTTGATGGCATATCGCCTCGTCTTTTCGAGCTTAGCGATAATGCCATCCCTTTCAGCAGTAGGATACCATCCCTCGAACCCGTAGGTAAGCAATGGTTCGACGCACGTTTTATAAACATATAAAAACGTTTCCGGGGAAAGGTGGAAGTGAATTATGCTCCTGAGAATTTGAGCGCATTTCCTTCTCCTCGAGTCGATGTATCTGAAGTAAGAACCCTTGGATCCAACTTCAACCCCAAGGTATTTCAGGTTCTCCGTTACTGTAAACCCATAGAGGTTTCTCGGCGGTTTTCGTTTTGCTCCCTGTTTTGCAATCCAAGTGGCGGTGCACTTTTCTTTTGCAAGCGTCAGTCCTTTTGATATGCACCATTCTTCCACTCTTGTCACGTATCCTTTTAACTTCCTCCACGAGATGTCTTTTCTCCACGAAGCATCCGTTATTAATATGTCGTCCGCGTAGATCATGAGACGACTGGTAGGATCTTTCGGTTTTGGAATATCAGCAACGTAAATATTAAAAAGCAGGGGGCTCAAGACCGAGCCTTGAGGTACCCCTCTTTTGAGATCGACAGATTCCGACAAACGGTTTCCGCATCGTATGTATGACCTTCTCATTGATAAATAGCTCTTCAGCCAATTGACCGTTTTAGACCCGGGTTTGCTCTTGGCGACACTTTCCAAGAGGCCCAGGTGCCATACGCTGTCAAAAGCTTTTGAGACATCGAGGCAGATAGCAATAGTCGCTGTATTATTAGCAAGACTAAGCGAGATGACTTTCTCGAGTTCTCCGAAACAATCACCACAGGATCTTTTTCGTCGGAATCCCCACTGCTCTACTGCAAGTGCATCTGATTCCTCTACGAAGTTCGAAAGTCTTGTGAAGACAATCCGTTCCATAATTTTAGAGACGGAGCATATTAGGCTTATCGGCCTATAGTTCTCTGCATGGTCCTTTATTTTTCCAGGCTTTGGAATCATACGTACGATTGACTTTTTCCAAGAGTCCGGTACGTATCCAAGTCTCCAGCTTGCATTGTATAGTGCGGTCAAGTATCGTAGGAGAATATTTGGAGCATGTTTGAATACAGAAATTGGAATGTAGTCATGGCCGGGTGCATTATTCTTGCAGCTCATAATTGCGGCATACGTTTCTTCCAACGTTATGTCTCTGCACAGTGGTCCCGTATGACTCAAATTAGCTCTTAGACTTCTCTGAGCCTCACATATAACTTCTTTCGGAACCATGTCGATCGGATCCACCTCTTGAACTTTTGCCAGTTGACTTCGCAGATGTGAGGGAACTTCATCGAGCGGGATATCTATCCCTTCAGTTGTTTTTAGTCGGATCTCTTCTCCTTTGTTCTCCATATTACTCAGTCTGTTGAAAACCTTCCAAAAATGAGGGTTTTTCTTATTCAGTTTCGAGCATTGACTCTTCCAAGCAAGGTCTGAATGTTTTTTTGCGACATCATTTATCTCTATTTTCACGGTACGAATCTTATCCCGAAGACGAATACGATCTATGGGGTCACTGCATCGTCTTAGCTTCTTTTCAAGGTTTCCCTTCCATTTTATAAGTTTTCCCAAAGATTCGTCAATCCGGGTTTTTCTGTTAGTATTTGACATGATGTATTTCCTGATTGAAGATTTTCGGAGAAAGTCCAGTATAGCTTCTCTGAGAATTTTATCAAGTTTTTCAATTTGTATATTCGAAGAGATGTTTTGTATTGGATACGGTGTCAAATGCTTTTTCATTGATACCTCAAGGTCCGACCAGATTGTCCGAGACGTATCGTATCCGATAAACAGATCTTCGCATATCGTAGATGATGTTCGCATACACAAGGATTGAGGTAGGTGATCACTACCAATGTTTATCTCAATCCTTGGTATGCTGCATTGATGAACAAGATCTGCCGATACGAGGAAAACTCCAATACAATCCTCTCCATAACAAGAGAAGTGGTTTGGTTCTCGTGAGGTCAAAACACTAAAACCGCAGTTCTCCGATAATCTGAGGAGTATATTACCGTCCGAATTTGTGTTGGCACATCCGTACGATGTGTGTTTTGCGTTAAGGTCTCCTATTAGAATTCCTCTATCATTGTTCTGGAAAAATTCTTCAATAAGATTTTGATAATTCTTCATTGCTTTGGAGTACATAGCTCCGACAGATATCCATCCAAGGGATGTTAGTAGTTTCAATGTAATCAGTTCGCACAAATTTTGTTCGACGATTTTCAAGTCCCTCACCATCAGATTGTCTTTATAATATATGGATGATTGAGTCTTTGTCGTTTGGTAGCGGGAGATCCGATAAGAATAAGTTAAAAAGGGCTGGTGAAAGGGGTGAGCCTTGAGGGACTCCGTTTGGAAAATTTCGTGACATCGATCTTGTATTGTTTTGTTGGATCCGGCCTCTTCGACCGCTGAGGAAGTTAGCTGGCCACTTTTTCAGCTTTGGTGAATAGAAATCTTGGAATGTATTACACAAAGATAAGTATCAAGTGTTCAAAAATAATATTTTTCTAAAAATAATTTCATTCACTTTTTAGAGAATATATATAACATTCGTGATCAACCTGTTCATCAACCTTTATAGTGTCAAAGAGATCTGTAATTAATTTAAGCAAAATAAGTTACTTATAAACACTGCATAATCATATCATGGAAAAAGCAGCGATTTAATTTTGTTTTATCGATGTGTAATTTTAATTTTTTTTGCATTTGTAAAGAAGGTTGTCTGCGTCCGAGGAGAAGCAAAGGTGCATCTCGAGGGTACCCCTAGGACCGTCTGACTCCTGTATAAGGGTATGGACACACTGTTAAACTTCAAGTCGATAGAAGCCATTCCCAATCTTTTATCAGATGTGAAAAGTGAGGTGGCGGATTTCTCCGCGTTTATCACGATTCGGTTGTCAGTTAGCCATAGGTTGAGCCGATCGAAGTTAGCTTGGAGTTTTTTAGAGGCCTTCTGGATGTCCTGGTCCCGTGAGGCTAATACGATGTCATCCGCATATGAAAGGACAACATCATTATTGTCTAGCTAAACCAATATCTTAATTCACGTATTTTATACAAATTAATCGTGGTCTGCTGTCATTCAAGTTTTAGGTTACTTTTTAAATTTGTTAAACAGATTATGGTCTTAAATAGGTACTAATTTATTGTAAAAATTGATGTGCATTCGATATTTAAAAAATCTTGACTCATTAAAGGATCTAAAATATCAATTCTTTCAATTTCAGTGTCATAATGTTAAATTAATGGATTTTCGAGACTAGATTTATTTAAAATCATAAAACAATTTTGAATGGTTTCAGTAGATACGTCACCCCCACCCATATTAACAAACAAAATTGCATCTTTTAATGTCAATTTTTTGTATGAATTGTATACAGAAATATTTTAAGTCTCCAGCAAATCAGTTAACTACTTTAGCTTTCTTCTCATGAAATGAGTCTTGAAGGTTTTTATAATTCCAAAATCCATTGGTTGTAGTAATTTTTCTAAACAAAAAAAATTAATTCAAAAATTGTCGCCAATTTTCAAATTGGCTAATTTACTAAGAAAATTAATTTTTTCTACCAAGTTTTTCAAGCACTGCACCATCTCGGCCTAAGAAATGATATTTGATAAATTATTGTTTGAAACAAACATGATTTTTAATTTTTTTTTCTTCATTTGACATACCTAATTTATAACTGGATATAACTGCAATAGTAACTGGATTTCGGAATTTTGATTTAATGGTAGGTAGTGTTGAAAATTCCGTCTCATACTCATATGTTAGTTGAAAATGAAATAAGCACTAAAGTACCACTTTTGCCAAATCTGAATAGGAATCAGCAATCTGAATACAGAAATCGTTTCGCGAAACATCAGTAAATACGTGTTTTCATATGCATCATTTTTCATGTCGATAAATTCTTCCTGAATTATACAATTTTCAGAAGGAAGATTTTCAACTGAAATTGAAAATGGGTTATTTAGAAACAATAGTATTTATCAAGAAAATATCTAAAAATTGGGACGCGAATTGAGTGCTTTGGCTTTAAAATAGTTTATCGTTTTTATTATTACATTAATGAAAATTTTCAAATTATCATGTATCGTTTTCATGTATAACTGCTAAAACATATACTCTACCACAATTCTGGATCCCGGGCTTGTACAAAATCAATCCAGAATGTTGTTCAGAATTTTTTTCAATGATAACAAGGACCATACAAATTTCGTATGAGATTTTGGATGCAAAATGGAGGGTGTTCAATGTCATCCCTTAGAATCGATATGCGCACATAAGGCAAATCCTCATAATCTTGAAGTTGGTTTAATATGCCCGCCTTACACAGGCGACCAGAGCGACCTTCATTGTTGACAGCGTGACTTACATAGTTTGACATTAAATAAACAAAAAAAATAATTTATCATAAGCGTCATTTTAATTAAAAGATGGTATCTCCCGAAAGATGTTGTATCAGTATAGTCTCAATCCTTAGGTTACGTGAAAAATGACAGTGAATGCTAAAATCTGGTAAATGTATTACTCCAAAAACCTCTATATACTACATCTAAATCTGAAAATACAAACTTATAGGAAAGGCGAATCAATTTATGATAATTGATGATCGGTATTTTCAATCCCGAATTTATATTTTTATCTAAAGGACGATAATAAACAAAAACACAAATTGATTATCTGCTTGAAAATAAAATGAAGATGAATTCGGTCTATATAGATTATCTGGTGTCCTAAAAGATTTCTGAATTTGAACATAAGCTAATTGGTGATAGGATTGATCTATCAATATGTCCTGTTAAAGTAAAAGGATTTCAAACTTTCCTTGTCAAACAAATCAGGCGGACAGTATTGCCCCTCATTCGTAGACTTAGTCTACAGCTCATCTAAACATTTGATTTTTCAGATATCTATAATGGAAATTAATTAGAAGTTTATTTGGTGCATTAATTGTGATATTAATTTTTAAATTTGATAAAACCATAAATAGCGTGTGCGTAGTTTTTAATGAAAGTAGCAATCCTTCATACAAATGCTTAATACGGCCAGGTTTAATCGAAATATATTTCCATAGCTAATTGACGGAAGTATCGGATATCTCGCCATAAAAACATTTCTCCTTCCACTAAACTCGTCATTACAGTCAATTCTTTACAATGATTGTCGGTTGGTGTTTTAACAATATCGTACCAGATTTTCTTCCTACAAGATGTAAAAGAATGCTCAATTATTCTTATTCCTAAATAAAAAATAAAGTTGTTAAATTCTTCATTTGTATTTTTGCAGAAAATTCAGAATTAGCAAGACAGGAAATTTAAGCTAGAGAAATTCGGAGCCACTGAAAATCTATTTTTCACATCTCTAAATAATTAAATTTTATTAATCAAAAATATAAGTTATTTTTCTGTGGAGAGAATTTCTTTAATGTTCCCATGGAGAATGGAAATTGAAATTTTATGTAAATTTTAAAAGTGAATGTAATGATGGAAATAGCGAATAATACCCGAAATGATCAATCCAGTCCTTCCCTTCTAAGTAGATTATTTATGGTTTGCTCATACGCAAACACCCATTGGAAAGGCAAATAAAAATAGTATTTAAGGTCACGAGAATTATAATTAGAAATGTAGCACATGGTTGCATATCCATTAAGAATTTAATGACGGACTCAGGCACAATTTATCCAAAAAGAGAAAAACCTCTGAGAAGAGAATACAAAGACTTTTTGCCAATTTTTAAAATAATTATAACGTCTTGGTAAACACAAAGGTAGGTTACACTGAGTATTTTAACGAATAATTTGGAGCAGTGTTTGATGTTTGTTTTGATCGTAATTTATTTCCTTTATTCCTGACAATATTGTATTATGTAGTTCCTTTTCGAAAATATCCTCCAAAGTATTAACATAATTATTAATTTCTCGTTTTTGATTTCCAGTCGGTTTTTTAGTATTTTTGCTCCTTTAGTCGCAAACTTATTGGCGATATCATTTAATTTTATAAAGGCGGGCTTGCAGTTCTTAATACATAGTTTTGTGTCTTAAACATATAACTTAATATTATCTAATCACTGTGTAGGTCACTTGAGTCTTCAAACCGTCGGGACTAACTTTTTATAATATTTTTCAACAATTACTTTATCTGCTTCAAGTGTACTTGCTCTATATCTACAATGACCAAATTTTGTTATTGTGGCATTATAATAATGAATAATCAAACAAATTTTATATAAGAAATATTAATTATTCAGGTAATTTTTCTTGCACAAGGCGAATTTCAACGCAGAGTTCTCGAAATTCAAAATAGTAAGATCCAAAAAATAAAAATGTAAGCGGAAGCATCATCCATTCAAAAAATGAACTTACAGGATAAAAATTCTATTCTTATAAAAAAACATTACTCTATTGTCGAAGCTGTTCGATAAAATATAAAAGATGACAACTAGACGTTAAAACTTACATCACATACACATCGCAAAAGAAATAACATTAAGAATTGCCAAAATCGACTCGAATATAATCGCCTGCCTAGTTTTGAATTGTGGGTAAAGCATTTTAGAGACCTTAACCAGCATACAAATCCCGATTGTATTCCCAAAAAACCCAATGAATGCTCCGAATAAGTGTACCTTTCGAAGTGGGTCAAACTAATTGAATTTCCAATGAAACTTAAAAACCTGGAAATTGATTGGAATTAGGATTGCAAAAGCCGATATAAATTCAATAAGGAATAATATATTATTCAATAATTGGGGTTTTTGAAGGATTTCCAGCTTCTGTCGATTATAGATTAATATTATATATGCAATAACCAATGCTATATATTAAATATAATACAAACCGTGAAGAAACGAAATTGTAAAAAATAATGAAAAAAATGAACTTTGTGGCCGATTGTTAGCCATGTCACTGAATATTTGTTCGTTATTTAATGCTACCTGATATAGGGGATGAGATAAGTGAAATTTAGTGGTTTATGATTGTTCCATATTGATAAAAGAAATGAACTTTCCAGTGTAATGTTATCCATGTTACTGAACATTTCTCGTTATTGTATAGTACCTGAAACTGGGGGTGATATCGGCATAGTCTAGTGATCTATTATTGTTCCATATTAAAATTGTCCCAATGACTCCAATTGTACCCCATATTAAATAAGTAATGATGATTATATGAAAATAGCGAATATACATAATTATAATTTATACTATTTATTTCAAATCATTCATATACAAATAAAATAACAAAAAATTAACAGAAAATATTAAAAATTATCAAGTCCAAAAACTTTTTTCATACAAATGAATTGACCCAGATATTTTTAAAATTTAATATGCAAATTTTTTTAATTTATAAAAAGAATCCGGAAAAGTACTAAGACTTTTGAAAATCATATTGTCGGGTTTCTTTAGTATAAATCTTTATCACTCTTAATTTTACCTAATAATTTTTTTTCAGGTTTTTCTGAAAAGTGAATAAACTTTGATACCAATAAATCCTTACATATCAATTCTAAAGTTGCATTATGAACTCAGCTGCGTTAAATTCAAACAGGAATAACTTTAAATTGCTCAGTTTAGCACAAAGAAGATGTTATATAAACGATAGAGATGTATTTTCTTTTCTAAAATCCTAAAACTTATATTTAAGCATTTTCATTGTAAGACCATGTTTGAAAGAATCTCTCATATACCAAAAAGCATTTTTAAAATAAGTTTTACTGACGTTAGACACAATAATGCCAAAAGTTCTTGCCAATGGAACCCTCCAACAAACAAACAAAAAGATCAAAATATAATATGTCAAAAATACTTGTGTAATGTCATTTATATCACACGATTTATCTAAATAATTACATTCGAAGACATCTTAAAAATCATGTCAGCTACAATTTTTGTCGATAAAGGTATATTAATTATCTTAATCACGATTTCTGTCTTAATTTAAAAATCGTGAAATAGTTCTTCACATGTTTTAATAAAACATGACTTGATATATTCACCATCGGTAAATGGGTTTCCCCTTTATCGATCTTGTCACTTATTTAAAAGTTCTTCCACAGCTTTCATTCGTGACAAGGCCAGCCCTAAAGAGCCATAAGGCCAGCTTTTGCCAATAAGAGCTCAACAGTAGACAATTCCCCAGCTAACTGAACGTCAATCTTACATTTTAATTTTTTAATAAATTTAATTAAATAATATTTTTGTAAAACTAAATCAAATAAAATCATGCTTTTAAAATAGGCTACGTGGTGTATTTTAATAATATGAATTGCGACAATGAAATATTATACAAAATAAAACAATCAATCTATCAACTTTTCCAACACTGGAATATATTTCAGGCATAAAAATAAATATATAATCGAAAGACCGCAAAAAATGAAAATGATTGTGACAATAAATTGACTATTTTTATAAATGAAATGACCGATCAACTAATTAAAGGTTTTTTTGACATTTTATAACTTTAAGATCCACTTTCAGAGGATGAAGTCAAAGAAGACATTTTTGACTTCTTTTATGACTCATTGGGCCTTATTATAGAGGAAGACGACATTTCGATTCGTTATGTAAATAATTTTTAAATTTATTTCATTAGGTTGCTCATGTTGTGGTTAATTTGTTTAATTTAAGGACGAATTGGCAACAGCTGAATATTGAACTAAACAAAATTTCTGATTTGTCTTGTGATTTAAATTATGAAAATATTCCAATGGAGATGGAAGAATGTAATAAAAAGATTGAAAATGATCGTGAATTGTATAAACAAGTTGATGAGGAAGAATCCGGTTGGACAACAGTAAACCACAAGAAATCGAGAAATAAATAATATTTATTTCTTTTATAAAATTAAATGTTTTTTAATTTAATATAATAGTTTATTAAGAATAATTATAAAAAATAATAAAATAAATATCTATAACTCGTTTTTTTATATATTAATCATTGATTTTTAAAAATACTTAAGAATATAATTTATTTTTGTATTAAAAATATTATACAATATATATAATATTAATTAATAAATAAAAATATTAAATAAATTATTAAAATAAATTAAGCACGTGAAGTGTTGTATATCACATAATGTACCTGGAGCACGAAAACATGGTATAAAATCTAAAATAAAACCTATTTAAGACAGAAGAACCAAACCTTAAAGGCCAACGTTTAAAATCCAAAAAATGGCCTTTATTACTCAAAGTAATCCCCACTAAATTCAATTTTAAAAAGAACTACGAAAAACTAAATGTACGAACCAATCACTACGTACCTCTTCCATACGGAGTTTCCCCTTTAAACAGACCAATTGATCAATATATAAGGCATTTTAATATATTATACTATAAACATAGATCTGGATTTATTAATTTGGATAAACCAGCAAATCCGTCCTCTCATGAAGTAGTGGCGTGGGTAAAGAGAATTCTCAGAGTGAATAAAACAGGCCATTCTGGCACATTAGACCCAAAGGTTACAAAAAAGACATTTTTAGCCCATTTAGGTCACTGGATGTCTTATTGTGTGTATAGAAAATGCCACAAGATTAGTCAAATCGCAACAAACAGCCGGAAAAGAGTATGTCTGTGTCATGAGCTTACATAAAGCGATAAAAAATATCACGGAAATTCAAAATGTTTTTTTTATTAATATTTTTAGTCACTTTCTTATTTTCGTGGGTCAATTTTTCAAAAACCTCCAGCGATTGCGGCAGTTAAAAGACAGTTGCGAGTTCGAACAATTTTCGAGTCAAAATTATTAGAATTCCACAAGGATAAAAACATTGGTAAATATAATTTTTATTATATAGCACTTTTTTCTGTAAAATGTGAAGCAGGGACATATATCCGTACACTTTGTGAGCATATTGGAGTACATCTTGGAGTAGGGGCAGAAATGACTGAACTAAGAAGAGTCCAATCAGGAAAAATTACCGAATATGTATATTACTAGTCAAAATATTATTTTTAAGGACAATTTAGTGACTCTTCATGACGTCTTGGACGCCCAGTGGTATTACGACAATAAAAATAACGAAACATACCTCAGACATGTGATCAAACCAATGGAAGGCTTACTATTATCCTACAAACGTATTTTTATCAAAGATTCAGCTGTATGTTCAAAAAATGACAAAATAGGTCAATGCTGTGTGCTATGGGGCAATGGTCCTCGCCCCTGGAGTACTGAGATATGATGAAGGAATCACCTTGGATAGTGTGGTTGTAATAGTTACTACGAAAGGAGAAGCGGTTGCCTTGGGGGTAGCCAAAATGGAGTCTGCGGACATTGGGATGTGTAGTCATGGAGTAGTGGCTAAGCTTAAGAGGGTTTTAATGGAAAGAGATACATATCCACGTCGTTGGGGACTTGGTGATGTGGTAGGTCTATTTATGGCGGGAAATTGTGTTTTAGTCTAAATTGAAGAAACATTTGATAGAGAATGGAATGTTGCTTCAATATGGACGTAGAAATGAGACAACCCCACAAGAGTGGATTGACCAGTACGATTTGATGGCTAATTTAGTCAATATCGACAATTGAGGTTTAAATTGAACTTGGCGATACCTTCTCCATGGGAGGTGTCTCCAATGGTGGCCGGGAAGGGGACTAAGAGAAAGAAGCTGATGGAATCTGCTGAATTTGTCCCCATTGTGACCGAGGATGCAGCCAATGTCGAGACTGTGGTTGTAAAAAGGAAGAAGACGGTTAATCAGTCTATGTCTGGTTGTGATGGAAATGTGTTCGAGACGTCTTTTGTAAATAAAGAGAAAAAAAAGTTATTTTATTTGTTATTTTGTAGAAAAAATAGGGATGACATTAATTAGACATGATTTTGTTTTTATTATGATTTTTACAGTTTTTGTTGTATATTTTGTAGTATACAGGTCTAGTAATACTTAAGATGTCAATGGCAGGTCAGTCAAGTCTGAGATAATTGGTTATTTAACTGTTACTGATTTATAAATGTGGTACATTTACAAGTAAAAAGTCGGGTTGACTTACTACGGAGTGAGTTATGTACTATGAACCCAAGCAGGTTTGGTAGTGCAGTGTAGTTCAAAATATTCGAGAATTTTGTTGTAAAAGGCGTAAAACCTGAGTTTGAATTCTAATTCTTCTAATTTTAGATTCCAATATATACTAAATGCAGGAAAAAGTGACCATTTAAAAATAATGCAATTATTAAGGTTTTAATTATCATTCAAAAAATTTCAAAAGCTAACAACTGTTATTTTTATTGATAAACATATTATGCTCAAAATTTTATTCTAAAATCTGTCTTAACGATAATTTTTTGAATATCTATTTCTATTAAAAAAGTTATCACTTAAATATCAAATTTTTCATCATTATTTAAATAAATAAATTCTAATGCCTAAGCACTTATCTGACGCGGAGAAAATTTTAATTGCCGAAGATTTAAGAAATTGACTGTCGCAAAGATTTAATGCAAAAAAATACAAGATTTTGAAATCGGCGGTGCAAAAAATACATTCAAAAATACAAAATAATAAATCCCTGTCTAGAAGAGTAGGCTCTGAAAGACCGATATTTTTAAATATCATGACATCAATGTCACTTCATTACGCTAAGGAAAATTATGCATAAAATTGATAATGATCACAGTATCAAAATATATCAAATACGTTACGATCTGGCGGTCTTATTACTGAAAACTCAATTAAAAAACCACTTTTAAGACGGGTGAACGTTGAAAATAGAAATTCATTTTCGAACAAGTGTTTGGGTATGTCAAATGCCAAACTCAACACAATAATTTTTGAGTGGAAATTTAATTTATATCAGAGTGACGGACACCGATATGTACGCTATTATCCCGGAGAACGTTATAAATCAAATAACATTCTCCTACTGTGAAACACGGTGGTGGGAACATAATGCTACCGTCCAAAGGCGTTGGTAGAATCGTTTTTATCGATGAAAAATAAATGCTGCCTATTATAAACAAATTTTGGCACAAAGCATACAGCCAAGATTGTTTGCGAATGGATACGCGAAAAAATATCAAAACACTTGAATTGCCTTCTCAAAGCTCTAATTTAAATATAATAGAACACATCTTGGCCAACATAAATAATAAATTTCGAGGGTTAGACTACTAAAAAAATCCCAAACCAAAGCCGAAACAACGAATTTGGACAACGAATGGTTTGTGTCTACGCCTTGGGATCGAGATTTGCCAGCCACATCAGTACAGATGCGGAAAAGTCATTAACAGGAGAGGGCTGCACCCCCTCTCTTGTCGCCTCTGTGCCGGCCGAATACCCAGACATGCTGCCTTGAATTATATTGTTGAGCGCGCGCTCAACTTAAAAATGGCCGAAATAATAAGCATCTGGAACTTTATAAATAATATAAAGTTTCCATACCCGTTTAGCAAAAGTATATATGTTTGAAAATGGAAGACATAAAGTTTGTTGAATTTTTTTTAAAAACCATCGTTATCACTAATAAAAAAACAAATAGTCAATTTTGAAATATTTTTCGTGTTTTTTTTAAAAATAGATATTGTTAATTTTACAATTATTTATACAAATACGTAAAACTACAGTGCTGGTAGAAAAAAACCGGTTTTGCAGTTACTAACTTTTTTTGGTTAGTTGTCAACGCAGATTAATGACAGGGAGCCAAATCTTGTTGGAAAGTGAACTGATTTAGTTCCATTTTTGCGCCGAAACAAACAAATTATTCGTTATTACATTTATATATTTAGCGGAATCGAGTGTTCCATCAACAAAACTAAATTGTGCACTCCTTGATAGGAAATACAGCCCCAAACCACAACACTACCTCCACAAAATTTTACTGTCGGCGTTATATGGCTTAATTCATAACATGAACATTTTTTTGATAATAGTATTGCCTTTTTTTAGTATGAAAAATCTGAAAAGATGCTTTATCAGAGAAAATAATAGTTTTCCATGCGTCATTGTTCATCCGAATAAAAATTTTTGACAATTCATATCTTTTTATTATTTAATCAGTCCATTTACTAGTCTCTGTGCATTTTCTAATACTTAGTCAGATATTTTGTTGGGGACGATTCGATTCAGGGGAATAAAGGTCACCCGAGACCGCAGACTTCCGTGTTTTGGAAGCTAAATTGTCTTGTCCTACGATATATGTACTCAACACAACTGTAAACTGTCCACGTTATGTTGTAGTGAAGTTATCTCACTCTTCAGTCTTGTTTTTTAAAATTGATTTCATTTTTGTCATAAATGTTCAGTTTTTGGTCAATTTGGACTATTTCATCCCTCATTTGCTCCAATTGGACATTCTTCTTGTCAATCTCCCTTTCAGTCGGAGTCGAGTCATCCTCCGTGCTCTTCATGTCTTCACTACTCTTCTTCAACCGGGACCGAATGTGGATTGACCTACCAATCATCACTCCCACAATACTCCAGCTCTGTCTGTCTAATCTGAGTCTCCAACACTGACACCCCATGCTTTGCGTCTACCCATTACTATCACCCACTACCAATCAACTGCTGCTGGAGAGTGTTCCTCTTTCCATCCAAGGAAACGGAAATACCAGTGGACAGTGCATTATAGTAGGACTCTGATTCCAATAGTCGCTTAGCCTCCAAATCAGTCTCCTCTTGCAGACTGGCAGTCTTCTTCTCTTGATCTATCTGAATCAACCTTCGTTCTGCTAACGATTTTGTCTCCTAAACATATTGATTACGTAATAACATCGTCTTTCTGTCTGATCAGTTTTTTTAGTTTGTTTTCCTCGGATATAACCTGCTCTTTCTTGGCGTTTTGTTGAGCCATAGTTTAGTTTGCACTAACATTTTCTCGTCCAGTTCTGCTTGCAGTTTCGCTACTCGATTGTCAATTTCGTCCTAAAATTGCCAGCAAAAAAACCAACATTATCATTTCCCGCGCTTTTTCTTGTAATTTCTCTCTCAATTTGACCACATTCCTGCTCAATCTCACCCAACCGGCGTTTATTCTCACTCAACTTTGTTTCAATTTCTGATATCTTTTCTTTATATTCTTCCACTTCGTTCTAAATATGAAAGACCTGTAAATACCTGTGCAGAGGAATACATGAGGGCCACACTGATCATTCTAAAGCTGTCAATCTCTCTCGAAATTTGCTGATATTCCGAATAAAACGACCTTTCCGCGTCCAATTTAGTCAAAAGTGGTCCAATATCTGCTTCTATGACCTAAAAATTCGAAAAAAACACGTAAAACTTTATTAACTTTATTAACGTCGTCTACAATGTCGTCGTACTTCTCGTAGCCTGCTGGACTGTCCTTTTTGTTGTTGTTGTCGAATGTTACACAAACAGAGGCCTTGTTTATTCCAGCGTGGCCGGACTTGTAGACGAGTTCGTGCATGTTGTTGACTCGTACTTGGGAGAGAATGGTGATTCCGAGTAGAAAACAAATGGAATCGAGAATGTTCGACTTTCCACTACCGTTGAGGCCGGTTATAGCATTGAATTGGCTGTCAAAGTCTTTTATCTCGGTACGACGTGGATATGACTTGAAGCCGTCAATTACAATTGACTTAATGTACATACCACAAGTAAAATTAAATTCGTTGTGCGCTATTTATTAATCCGTCTGGGCGTTTGCCGTCACTACGGTCCAATCCGACAGGCTCAAGTTGTGACGGAAAGCCTGCAGCCTTGAGGGCTCTAAACACGACGTCATTTAACGAGGCGTGGCGGGGATATCGACCAGCACTCCTGCGACACGAAAGAGGGTGGAGCCCTTTAGCGTCGACTTTGACTCCACATCGGCATCGGTGGATGCTGCATATGTTGAGGCCAAGCCGAAGGGAGATCCCGATCCTCAGGCAGTCGTCATCCAAAAAGGTTCCTGTTGATGTAGATGGGTAGGCGCCGAGCCATGCACCGCTGTGAGGATGTGCGGCCGAGATTAGGCACGCTAGCCGGTGTTGGTCTAGCTCTGGTTTCATCTTCGAAGACGAGTCGGCGGCCCAGATTTCATCTAAAGAATGACCATATAAGAAAAGTCTGTCAAGAGTACAAAATTGTTCAAATTCATAGACGACCCAACAATCCACAGAGTCAGTGGATAGTTGAAAGATTTAATCAGACAATCACAAGGAGTTTATCAAAATTGATGGGTTCGGATGATAAAAAAGAGTGGATAAAACACATTCAAAAAGCTGTGTTTTGTACAATCAGAGAGTCTAACAAAATTGTCTAACAATTTTGTCAAAGTCACAAATAGTGATGGGTCTATTAAGAAAGTTCATTAAAGGCGACTAAAAAAATTCAAGACGACTTAAATAATGGTTAATTATCATGTATTAATTGTCAATAATTGACCTTAGCTAACTTTCGAAACATACCGTTCCTTCACCCCTGAAGACCTCTTCCCCTTCCCTGGACCGCCTCACTTGTCTCCGCCTATTGGGATTCTGGATCTCTGGGAGCGCCCGATCTTCGCGTCTCGCTACCTGATTGCAGCCGGCTTCCTACATGTTAGTGAAGCCGGGGTAACATAACTAACTAACCTTAGCTAACTTTGATGTAATAGATTATTTTTATCTTTGACAATCATTGATAGATCGCTCTCAGCGCTCGCGACATATTTAAAGGAATAATGACGTTGACGGATATTTGTAATATTTAATATAAAAAATAATATTTAAGCAGATTAATTTAATGCATTCTAAATGAGTTTCCCTTCGTTCAACTTACATCCAGAATACACAATCCAAGTTGAAAGGTTCTTCCTCATTTTTTGGTCAATAATCGGCCTCCCAGGCAATTTATGTCTAATAATTACATTTTGGAATACACATTTAAGAAAGTCATCTTCTGGCCTTTTTATGATCACCCTCGGATTTGTCGAGCTTTTATTTTTAATCTCAAATTGTCTCCTCCGAGCTAAAGTCGTGTTGAAACACAATATTCTGGACTCCAGTAATGTAGCTTGCAAAATAAATGTGGGCGGATTACTTTGCTCAATTTGCCTCTCCAATGCTCATTTTGTGCTTTACTTGTGAATTATATATATCTTTGAAACATCCATTAAAACGAAATAAATATTGCAACCCGAAAATCTCCAGAATTATACTTGGGTGTGTTCTTGTGGTGTCGCTTATGCTATGTGTGCCATAAGTGATTTTTTATCACTCATTTAAAATGCCTATTGGCGGCTATTTGTGTATTTCTACGAAAATTGAGGGATTTGAAAAAATTGAGAAATATTATATGGGAATAGTTCATATATTTATGGTATTACTGATTCCGTTTGTAGTCATCAGTATAAATATTTCTCTTATAATATTTTATAATAAAATTAATTGTATTAACAAATCAAGTCGGTTAACCGTCAGTTTAACCATTCGTCAGTTTAATAAGTTGATGTACCTCCACGTCCAGATCCAATTTTTCGCGTAGTGGTCCCTTCTTTGGAAAATTTTCTTGTCACAAATCCCACGGTTGATCTGAGAATTTTCAGTATTTTAGATATCTCTTCAATTGTTTTTCAAGAAGAGTAATATCCAATCATTACTTCTTTTGTAAAATCAGATAAATGGATTTTTGAATTACGCTTCATTTATACGAGATCAGATCAAAAACAACAAAAATCCAATTTTTTTTGTCCGGCAAATTTTAAATTCTGCTTTAAAATTAAATTCTAAAAGCCAAAAATAATTTTAAAAATTAAAAAAATAATTCTAATTTTACCAAGAATGATTAAATTATAATTTATTTTAAAAAAAAGTCGATTTATTACAAATCCAATTTTTTTGTCAGGCATGTAAGTTCCAATTATCTTTCTACAGACACTCTTACTAGTTAAATGTTTTATTTCATTCCTCAACGTGTTAGAAGATTTTTTTGGATCGCACTCTATAAGATGTAATAGAATTTCAATGTCTGTTTTCTGAAGCTTTTTAAGACGTCCGAACCAGGAATCCTATCACCAGTCCCATATTTTTTGGATCTTTTCTTTAATTTTTGCATTTAACATTTGCTTATAAAACTCAAAATTCAATAACTAAAATATCACTCAATAAAGCAAACCGGTTTTTTATTCACACGCAAAAATTTAAATCTTCAAAATTTTAAACGATTAATGAAACTTTTTATAAATAAAAAAAATTATAAATCTAATCAACTCCAAAGAGTTCAATTCAGTCGGAAAATTGAATGCTATCCGTCAAAAAAAGTTAGTAACTAAAGAAAACCGGTTTTTTTCTACCAGCACTGTATAACAGATTGCATTATTTATACGTAGTCAGTTTTTTCTGCATTAAGTGTATTTTTACTCTATCGGAGACACCATGAAGATTTTAATTGAAACAAATAATAACAATTAAGTCGCATTCCATATGTAAAGACCATTTATTACACTGAATGACTCTTTTTAACATATGATAATTTACATTTAATTTATCAATTTATTTTAGCAAAATTTTTATGGAAAAGATACGTCCTTTCAATCAGAATTGCTCATAACGTTTTCAGTTTGTGATACTTATTGAGACAAAATGAATTATTGAACGTATAAAATATATTTGATGTTTTGATAACACTTTATTAGTGAAAACGTCACAAGAAAGAATATCCGAATTGTCCTAACTGATTTTAATGATAAAAGTGTCGACTATAAACTTTATTTGTACAAACAAAATAATCAAAAAATTGAACCAAAAAAACCGAACTCCAAAAATCATGAAAATGAACATCCAGAACACAAAATCATGCTTATCTAGCTACTGTGATTTTAGGTCCGTGAAGAATCGAAAAAATCTGTCTTCAAACCAGATGAGTAAGAATATTTTAATCAATTTAGTCATCCGGATCACAAAAGCATCAAATGTTGAGAACAAACACTCTAAAAGTTCGAGTTTTCTAATTATCAATTTCTCTTTAACCCATTTATTGTTTTGGTTTTAATATATAAGGGCCAAATTGCTTAAGGGTCAAATTGACAAGAAAGAGTATATTTCCGGGCCGCACAAAAAAGATTTTATTTATTAAAGAAAAAAGGCTTTATTACGTAATAAGAGAATCAATGTGAGACTTGATTTTGTTTGGCGTCTAATATTTTATCAAAGCGAAGAGTGAAGTTCAGATGGAGCAGAGACACATGTCTTCGTTTGGATTGTCTTCTTTTGGATTAGTTAGTTTCCTAATAACATGTTCTCTTTCTGTCTTGATCTTATGTGGCTGGCCCAAGCGAGATGTCAACATTTCGTTTTCATCTTGCGGCAGGGCTTGTTGTTGTTAAGAGTGAGTTCGAATACGATGTACGTTGAATTAAATGTTCACCAGTCAATTGATTTCAATACTTACTTTTTATTCCCGTAAGTTTACTGAAAAGAGGTTCACATGAATACTTTGACTAATGCATTTTTTGAGCATTATCAACCAAGTTCGGATATTTTAATTGTGAATTGAAAAAAATTTTCCTCCATTCAGAGTAAAAAACAAGATTTTATTGAATAATTTTTCTACTTCTTTTAACACATTTTCAAGACATCACAAGCAATATTAATTGAAATTTAATACAAAAAATATTTCATTCAAATCACCAAAAGACCGTGTTTGCCTATGTAAACATCGACAAAGCCTTTGACTCGGAGGACGGAAGTCCACGTCTCGATTCCTGCCAAACGGAGTACCAAAAGAATCCCCCTTATCCCGACCCTTTTCAACCTTTTCCTGAAGATCTCCCGCCCTTCCTCGACAATTTATTTATTAACTCACAAGCTTGCTTAGCAAACCCAGCACAAACAGTCATAGCTAACTAATCGAATGAAAAAATCAAGGAAGAAGGAACTGTCTGTACCAATCATCATTAGCCTCCAAATCTTCAATACAGCTTTCCGGATCCAAAGAGAGGTGGGGAATATCTGGTTCGCCCAGTTTCCATTTGTCAGCCTCCTACCGTCGCTCACCGCACATCATTTGTTTTCGGAAGGGTTTTTTATAATGGAGATTTTTTCATTGGTAATGTTATCATTAGTAATGTGATCATGTGACCTCCCTCGACGATAATGATGTTGTCCTTTCATATGGGGGTGAAATCGTATTGGCCTTATGGGATCAGGACATTTAAAAGGTCTTTGAAAAACTTCAAACTTGGATCGGCTCGACGCATAGCTATACGTCCCTTTTCACATCCGATAAATATTGAGAAGAAAGACGATCGACTTGAAGTTAACAATATGTCCATTCCCTTTTTTACTGAAGAGAAAATCATTAAATGCGAATGTTAATAATTGGTTTAGAAATAAATCTAATATTGACGATATTTTTAGAAGTCACTGTATTGCCAATAAATATGAATTCAAAAATTGAAACAATTTAGGGGTAACCCTGAAATGCAACTGCCGCAGCGAAAGTGGCAAGCCGCCCGGTACGATCTTATGTGGACCGCGCACATAGTATGTAGGGAACGACTTTCTAGTAAGAAAAAATCGTCTCAAGATTTTAGACTAACTATAAAAATCAGAAAATCTATATAGGAGTTCTGCAGGTAAGTGAAACCGATAGACCTGATTTTTTTAGGAATATCGTCATCCGTGATTGTCGACTATATTAACTTGTTCGATCTCCTCTAAACCCTCCCTAGGATCTCAAACTAAGAAATCGTTATTCATCGTCTCAAGATTTTAGACATAAAATGAAAATCAGAATTCAATACTCGAGTTCTTCACGTGTGTGGATCCAATCGACCTGATTTCTACCTCATATGGAGGTCGGTCCCCAAAATCATCAAGCGAGGATGAGGTTCGTAGTTGAGTGACTTTTGATCGGTTTTACCGTGGTCTTGATGTTTTATTAATAATAACTTCTTTTAACACGTTTTCCAGACATCACAAGCAATAACAATTAAAATTTAATATAAAAAAATATTTAATTCAAAAACAATAATTAAAATATGTAAAAATTTTGTTACATCAAAAGTTTATTGTACAAACAGACAGAAAGAAGAAACAGTTAAAATCCGCCTGCATTATGTAAAACATGTATCTCTTTTATAATTTTAAGCGGCCCGCACAAAAATCATGGAGGCCTGCATCCGGCCAGCTGGGTCATGTTGAGAATCCCTGATCTAAATTGTTTCAATTTTTGAATTCATATTTATTGGCAATGCAGTGACTTTTCTAAAAATATGGTCAATGTTAGATTTATTTCTTAACCAATTATTAACATCCTCATTTAATGATTTTTCTTCAGTAAAAATAAGTTTCGGAATTCTGTGAATATTTAATACGTATTTTTACAGTTGAAAGTGTTTTTCAGTGGAAATTTCCAGAAAATTAGATGTTATATAACATTGTTTTGAAAAGACAATAGAGTAGAATATGGGCAAATGTATTAGTCTCGACTAAACATATAAAGGTGAATAGCTATAATTTTTAAGATTTTTTGTTAATTTTTTATACACATTGAAATCTCAATTTTTGAATAATATTTTATTTCTTAATGAATTTTTGTGCACTTTTGGAATTTTAATTCCCGTCAATTTTCAGGTTTTTTTATTTTCATTTAAAATTTTAATAGTTATACAGTGCGACCTCGAATTGGGGAAAACCAAGTAGCGGGGAAACCCTCTTTTTTTGGGGAAAACCTTGCTTTTGGGGGAATATTTTTGCCATCCCTATAAAATACGACAGTGGATTGTGTTGCCATTGAAAAAACCATTGCTCCTAAAAAAGTGTTTAAATTATGAACACATTCCGTTTCACTGTATAAAAACAGAATGTACCAGATCAGTGCAAACACAACAGAACTAAGTAAATATATAAAATGATGAAAATAAATAATTGTATCCAATTCAGTAAGAGCAGAGATGTCAAAAAATCGGAAATAACACGTTTTTTTTATTAAACCGGAAATTCTACATTTAATTTTTCCGTTTTTTTCGACTAATCGGGAGTTCGTTCTGGCCCACTTTTTGGATGACTTTGGTGGGAAGAAGAGCTTCCCCCACATTCATGTAAACTGACGAGTCTGTTTCATTTGAATCCTGATCAACGTAAGACAGATAAAAAAATACTTTGCATGGAAAAAGTAACTCTGTTGAACTGGACATAAATTATGTTAAATTTTTATATTTGACCTTATTTTTAAAAAATTCTTGAATAAAAATAAATTAAATTTAAAGGGAATTTATTCTATTTTGGTCATTATCCTGCTATATTATGTTTATTCGGTACTTCCATTAATATTATCATTTTAGTACTTTCATAAGGATTACATAAAAATTACTATTAAAACCCACGTACGTGGATTTTTCTATGATGTCAAAAGTCTTACATATTCCTACAACCTTTTTGCCTCAAATATTCTGTCCTTCTTTCATACGTGGTTGCCATAAATGTTTTTAGCTTGTTCAATATTTGGTGTAAAAAATATTACTCAGCAGAATAAATGGACAATGTAAACTTTCGAAAACTTTAAAATGATAATTCTTAATTTACTGACTTTATTTTCGACTACGGTTTTGCATTCGTAGTTTTATTTTTGGTAATGAGTAGCTTTGATATAATTTATTGAAATTATATACTGGTTGTCTTAGGCCTGATTTTCCGAGCATTTGTGTACTTAATTACACGAAAATGGCCTGTTCCTGATACTTCTAGGAAATTGTTGGAATAATCTCTTCCTTAATTCTCAATGTGTACTCCAGTTCAAGCTATTGTCATTTTTTAGAAGGTCATTTGCTTGACTGATGCAGGAGTCAATTATCTAATTTTTCTTAATAAAAATGTTCTGTCCAGGTTACAGCCACGAAATAAACTCTCTAATAAACGGGAAAAAAACATTCTGCCGAGTCTTGAAAAAGAAATAGCCAAAAGAATAGCCAAAATCCACTCATATATAATTGCTTCTTTAGTTTTAAATTGTGGGTAAAGCATTGTAAAGACTTTGGCAAGAATAAAAATTCCAATTAAATTCCCAATAAACCCAATGAGTGCTCCAGAGAAGTGTAATTTCTGAAGTGGGTACAGTGCGACCTCGAATTGGGTAAATTTTTCCCCAATTTTGAGGTTTTCCCCCAAAAAAAGGTTTTTCATTAAATTTAGGTCTCGCCTGTTCGATATCTCTCTTAATAATATAACCGAGACGGATAACTACAATTTTTATTTTTTAATAAAAAAATCAGTTAATTTTAATCGAGTGTTTTGTTTTTTTTGCATAAAATTAAAAAGTCTTTTTCTACAAAATGAATTCCCTCAGGGATCTCTCCTATCCTCGGTTGTGGTCGAAATATTAATGTACAATATATCACATCCCCATTACGATGATTGTCCAAACCTCTATTATGTTAAAAACAGGGACAAACATCATGTGGGTCTTTTCCTCCCACGAAACCACTTTTCCGCCCCTAAGATCCTATACACATTAAGATGCCCACCCTGTTTGCACAGAGGTGATTTTCTTTCCGATTTTGACAATATTTTATAGTTCGATAGGAACTCATCTTGCAATCTAGCCTTCGAAGATTCGGCCTGGACTCATACATCCCTACCTCAGCGCTGGGGCGTCCTTGGCATGAGATCCTATTCCGATCTGGCCTTTCCTGCTTTTTTATCAACTCACTCTGGTTTACGTATTCTTTCAGACATCGTTCAAGAAACCTTCCTGAATGGAAATTGTCTGAAGATTATTTTGCTGCTTGTGGCCGGTGGGAAGCTCGGTTTGGCTCGAGGCTGTCCGATTCTGCATCTATCCAGCGTCAGTAGAACAAATTCACATGTCAGTCAATATAAAAAGATTTGATTTCTATCTTCAATAAACACAGACTTTTTTCTTCGGTTTACTCAGAACCTTCTATGAATTAAAAAAATTGTTGGTTATGAGTAGGGCAACATAAGTCAATAAAGTCAACTTCAATCCAGAGTTAGACTTAAGTCTAAAAATAATGATTAAATTAAAATAAAGTCAAAAAAATGTTTATATAAAAAGTTCTTTAGGTCAATTTGGTCAACTTTTTAGATTTTCAGGGCAATTTTTTTAATTAGGTCAATTTTTAAATAAAAATTTAAATAATAGTCGCAGTGACATTTGTCTCTTATTGTAACAAATTTTAAACCAAATTATAGTGTACTTATGCCTAAAAATAAACCTTCGGATTTTAAAAAAGCTAAAAATATTTGTGAAAAATATCCTAAAGAGTTTACTATTACACCAAATGGAATGCTTTTTTGTAAATTATGTGAGTTACATGTGACATGCAAGAAACAATTTTTTGTGAACAAACACAGGGAAACACAGAAACACTCTTCCCGAACAAATAATATATCCACAAATAAAAAACAATTGAATATTGTTCCTCCAAATTATGTCTTCAGAAATTTTGCAACAGACGTAACAGAAGCATTTGTATCCGCAAACATTCCGCTCTATAAATTGAGAAGAAGATTTTAAAGAAGACGTGTGTGGAATAAAAAATTATATTATCAAAAGGATGAATTCCAATGATATCACAAAAATTATGAATTTCGATGATCATTCCATTTCACCTTTAGATTATTCTTTGTTGATTGAATGTCAGCCAACATCGTGCGCAGTAGAACAATCATTTTCGATTCTTAACAAAATCTTAACCAAGGATAGGAATTTTAAAGTGGATAATGTAAAATATTACTTAATTGTAAATAACTCGATAAACGATGAATAAAATTACTTTAAATTTTCATAAACGTAGTTTATATATGAAAATAAAGTAGTATTTTTACGGTCAATTATTCAGTCAATTTTTAAAATTTTAAGGTCAATTACATTGACTTTTTAAGGGCAATTTTTTTTTTTTTTAAGTCAATAAAAATGTTGCTCTAGTTATGAGTTTTTTTTCATAATATCGAGATATGTATTATCCGTTAGTCTATGATTTAATAATATATTATGTCGCGACCCACGCTGGCGACCATCCCACGCTGGCGACCAGAGCGACCTTCATTGTTGACACGATTGACAGGGCGACCTACATAGTTTGACACTAATTACTGACTAAAGATAATTGCTAAAAAATCAAAAAACTTAACATTTTTTATCTCTATTCATAGTAACTATTTCGTAATTCGATCTAAATGTTTGTTAGGAAAGACAAATAACCATTAATCTGTATTTAGACATTATATTTTTTACTTTTCCATTTTCTTCATATAAGGATTCAAATCTGTGTAGCTTCAATGACGGATTCGTCCTACAATTTTTTATTATTCGTTTCTAAAAATAAATACATCGTAAATTTACCATTAAGTTCATCTTCGACAAACGATGCCTCGTTATTTTCATCTAAATTATAAATAAGATTATAACCTGGTATTTCATGAATCACAGTGTTAATTCCAGAAATACCCCTAAACTTGTGAAGGGGGTCTCATTGATCGCCGAGTGGTGTGTCGTATTATAGGAAAAAGTTACTTTGTCTAAAAATTGTTTCCAATTTTTACGTATTTTTTTATGTAGAGAAATTGTACAATAAGACCGGTTTCAGTAGCATGTTGTATAATTTGATTTTTAGAGAGGTCGAAATTTGTTCGTAATATGTCCGCCGTATTGTTTCCAATTTTTAGTTCCTTCTTCATCCATCAGTTTTGCCATACCACGTGTCAATATCTAGTTAAAGCGCTCAATTACACCCTAATTTATTTCAAATTTATTCCTCGCATAGTTGAGCCATAAGTTGGTTTTTGAATTCCAGCCCGTTGTCCGTTTGCAAGATCTGACAATATCCAATTTGATAAAACAATTTTTGGAATTTATTCACCACTTCTTCAATTAAATTGTAAGTCTTACCAGAAGCAGTTTTATTTTTTAAAGATTTGCAGACAACAAATTTGCTGTAGATGTCAATAATTGTCAGTATCCAATTACATCCATCGTCAAACTCTTTATATCTTCTAACATCCATAAGATCCGCCTGGAATTTTTCATTGGGTTTTTCTGCAGTTACATGGTAATTAGAATCCGACAACTAGGTATATATTTTTTTAAATACTTTCAATGGTAGGGCAAATTTACAAATTTCGCAGTCTTTTATAATTTGTTCGATGATTGGACGTTTTACAGTGAAATAGAATTCACTGCACTTTTTCTGAAGCTTTCGTATTCCCCAGTGGGATTCTTGGTGAATGGCGAATGCTAGTGTCCTGATCTCCATTTCATTGTCCAGACAAATGACCAATTTGTGTTTTTGATTATTCTCGTCCTTTAGATAAAGACTATGAGTTAGGAGTCGCAAATATACCGATCATTAATAATGATAAATTGAGTCGCTTTTTTCATGCTAACATCTTTTGAGAGAAATTATAATTTTTTTTCTAAAATGACGCTAAACCATTTCTTAAAATGAATTTTTTCCGGTTTAAATATCAAACTAATCACCTGTCAAACTGAAGGTCATAACCTGTCAAACTGATGGTCGCCAGCGTGGGATGGTCGCCAGCGTGGGTCGCGACATATTATTTCTATTCATTTTGATGCCTTCTTTTTAATGACCTAATTTTTTTAATTTCAATTGTCAATTCGATTCTCGATATGACCTTTTTATACTTTTATTTTCCAGGAGATTAAGTAATATATTTTCAATATTTCTGAGTGTATTACGTGACTAACATTACTAAATGATTATCTATGTCTGTTATATTTTTATTCTGACCCGAATAATTATTTTATTAAATATAACACTTTTTTACTATTTGATTTATTTTCATATATTTCTTTGTTTGCGGATGTGAGTAATTTCGTCATATTTTGTCTATGCCGAGTACAAATAGAGTGATATCTCGTCCAATTTTTCTGAAACATTACGCATGATTGCGTAAGATATGACACCATCGTTGTATCTTTTAAAAAAGACTATATTTGATTTTATTTTTTTAAAAGCTCAATATTTTTTTCAATGGATAGCACAAACAAAGATTATTTTAAACTGCTGGCGTATAAGATGGATGACCTGGCAGTTACCTCGAACGATCGCCAACGAGACTCTTTGGAAAAGATAAAAGTTTTTTTGAGATTTTTGTTTACCCTTGCAATCTTTGTCCTCAGCCGAAGAAGGAAAGAAAAGTTTATTACGAAATTGATTGAAAAGTTCATATTTTTTCTTAATTTATTATTATTATTATAAGAATTTATATATCAGACCATCATTGAGAGAGAATATCGAGTACATCATTATTACACATTAATAACTCTTTTTGAACATTTGTGCTTATTCTTCCGGATATAGTATACATATGCATATAATTTAAAAAACAGGAATATTGGATAAAATTTATTTTCACTCACGTTTTTAATAATATTTTTCTACAAGTCATTAATATTTTTTTCAAGTTTTTATAAACTTAAAAATATTTTGAATAATTAGAAATTTTCATTTAGGAAATATTTTCGTTACATCAATTTAAACCTATACAGTTCGCTAATGCTGCAACGATCATATTTTCACAATAAAATGCTATATCATTTCATTTTTTGTCTCCGAAAAATTTAGTCATACGCTAATATTTGAATATTTTAATAATTCACTGTTTAGTCTTAATTTGTAACATGGTTACATTTTTTGACCTTGTAGACGTCAAAATAAAAGCTCTTAATGGTTTTTAGTTCAGAAAAAGAGTTATTCAAAATAGCTAATTAAGTGTCAGCAGTGGCTGCACCTCGGATTGCAAGCGAGTTACCTCGCAAGATTGCGATCGATTTCCTCTGGTACAGCCAGCCGATTAATTATCACAAGCTCTTAATTATCACAAACATTATTTTTATGCACCAATTATAAATTCTATCTATGCCTTGTACTGATTTAAATTAGTCTTTGTTCATTTACTTAAATAATTTAAAAAATTTATTTGTTTAATTAATAAATCTAAATATATTGCAAAATTTTTTAGCGTGCTAGATTTGTTTCTTGTAATGGGTTCTTATAGGGGCTATGTTAAAGATTCTTCAGAGTATCGAATTTTAGTATCTAAAATCTGACGATTTAAAGCTTTTCATTAATTTGGAGAACCGAAGGAGCAACCTGGATCATACAGGTCACTGTCCCTTTTATGCGTCCAGGCACGAATTCTAGAGAGAATGGTGATGACTTTGATTCGCCCCCTCCTCCCAGAAGTCAGTTTCCAACATGGATTCAAAGAGGGGCGATCAACTGTCACACACCTAAATGCTTTAATGAAGTTTATATCAGACGTTCTAAACAAGAAACCTAAACAGGAAAAATCCATTGTCTGCTCGATCGACATAAAGAAGGCTTTCGATTCGGTGCCAAGGAAAATACTCACACAAAAGATCTATTCCTCAAATATTGATACGAATCTAAAACTATGGCTTGGGAATTTCCTGAGCGGCCGTCGGGGAAGGGCTTGCTGTGGAAACAGATCTTCCATATCGAGACTATTACCAAATGGGGTCCCTCATGGTTCTCCACTATCTCCACTTTTATTCAATCTCATGATGAACGACATACCACAGCCAGAAGGGGACAACGATCTGTTATTACTATATGCAGATGATATTATCGTCGCATCAAGGGACGTGAGCATAATAAAAGCAACGGATAGAATACAGGATAACCTCAACAATCTGAGTTCATGGCTATATAAAAACGAACTGGAGGCAAGTCCGGAAAAATCTATTTTGACTCTGTTTACGAAAAACAAAAGACTTGGGAAAGTCTCAATTGAAGCGAAGTTAGCCTGGGAAATTATACCGCAGAGCAAAACCCAGAAGATTATTGGAGTAACATTCGACACCTTTCTAACCTTTTCAACCCACGTTGAAAATGTAGTTATGGCGGGTGCAAGAAAGGTTAACTTCCTGAATGCCTTCCTGAAGAACGCAGGAGAATGCAAAGGCCTATATGGTCTAAACAACATATATAATCAATACTTGGAACCTACGATCGGCTATGCGTGCGGAATCTGGGGAACAAACTTAAGTGCAAACAATCGATCAAAAATCGACAAAATTCGGGTGAAAGCGGCGAACCTGCTGAATACTTTCTCCGATAAAGAGATTATCCCAAAAGTCTGGAACAACAGAGAGGTTCGTCCTGAAAATCCCCGTCCGTACCGAAAATGCGTCGGGACAACGGCGGAACATCGGGAGAGGCTGCGCGAACTGCTGAGGGAGGCTGGAATCACCTGAATTCTTCTTTCTTTTGGCTATGACGGTGGTTTTCTGGTTCAATAAAATAAAAATAAATAAATTTGGACAACGAAACCGAGATGGAGTATTTAGCTAAATCTCTACATGAATATTCACATCGAGGAGTAAACAAGATTGAGTATGTCTGTTGACAAAGATACTTCATTGTCAAAAATGACATAATCAGAAAAGTCATTCGAAATTGTGAAGTATGTAAATTTGCCTGTCCATTGTAAGTTTTAATTCTTTTTAATTTTTAATGTAGGTTGGTGATATGAATCATCATATTTTTGCTTCTTTTCCGAATGAAAGGTTTCAGCTAGATCTTGTAGATCTAAATGGGTTTTAACAGTCATCGATGTTTAAGTAAGCTTTTAAACAATTTATTCAGATTTTCATTTGGAAATGACGACTAACACGCTACGTAATGAAGATTTTATTAATTATATCCTGAGTACTAAACTTTTTTAGCTCAAGGACTTAAATCGATAATTAAAAGTTCATTTAATGACCACACAAAAAATTATTTATGTTGTTAAATAAAAGAAAGAGTGACAAAAATAAGGCTTTATTTGGTTTGGAGTTTTATTTTGTAGTAACAGGGAGTGAATTCGAAAACAATGTACCCAAAGTTGAATCAGATGTTCATCTTTTAATTGATTTCGATACTTTGTTTTAATCGCGTAAGTTTGTTGAAAAGAGCTACACAAGCATATGTTGATCAAATATTCATGCATTTTTTGTGCATTACCAAACAAGTTCTGATATTTCTATTTTAAATTCAAATCAAAAATCCAGAAGCTCATTTGACTTAAATATCGCGGAAATTTGTAAATCTGACTGGATTTTAATTATCTCCAGTTGATATACGGATTGAACAGTTGCAGTGTCTGTTCCCATAAGTGATGAAAATTTTTTCATAATGGGTAGAGATGTTTAAAATCGTCAAAACGTCTTCGAATTCCTTAATTAATGTACCAATAACAGATTTTTTAATAATGTTAAGAAGGCCGTCTTTGAGAATCATCGAATGAAATAATTAATTAACATAATAATTAAATATGTCTATTTCAATGTAGCAACAAAATCAAATGTCAAATTTAATTTAAAAGATAAAGGATTTACATACAACTTCAGTAGAATTTCAAAGGAATTTCCATGGAATGGTTTATAGCAGCGTTTCCCAGAGTTGGTGCCGCGGGCAAGTACTAGGGGTGGCGCGAAAAATCATTTTATTATTTAAGTAATTTTATTTAAACAAAATAAATAGATTCTAAACAAATAACGGCCGTGTCGATATCTATAGTTTTATCGTTATTTTTTTATAATTTTTTGAAAAAATTGGGCACTTTTACATGTTCTAATAAGATAATGATTTTTTTGATGATCATTTCGGAAAGATTGACTTAATTTCGTTTTCGAATATCACGAATAGCAGGAAAATACTTTATATAGATTCTCTGACAAATCTGCCAAAAATCTTGAAAAATTTTTGAACAAATATTTATTTAAAACATTATTTAGAGGTGTCGAGGATAAAGTCAACATTTTTAGGGGTATCGTTTATATACCTTGGGAAAGAAAGAGTTTCGGAAACCCTGGCCCATAGCCTAATCGAAACTATTATAAAATGTTTATATCGCCAAACAAAATTAAAATTTGACACACAGTGGGGAGTGGGAAGCTCCAGATGCGAATCTAAGCTTTGAAACAATAGTTAGGGACCTCTCCATTATAGGATCCAGTTAGCAGAAAAATAGTGAAGAGTAGGAACAAGACATTGTACTAATTGAGTCACACTGGCCTGATAAATCGTAGACAAAAAGCTTAAAAAATACTCTTTCAAGTTTTATTGCGTTGAGAGCTCGAGTGTATTTCTAGCCATTTCAAATGGGTGTTGTTTGGAATCATAGCAACGGTGGACTAGTAAAAGTGAGATGGGGGTATACTTTTTTGGATTTCTTTCTTTTTTTCACGTTTAAATACCTTGGGGTTTCTTTTACAAAAATATAAAATAAATTTTTGTCAATTGGAAAATTTTATTACTTTTTTTCGACACATACCTATTCTTGTTCGACAAGACTTTCCTCCAATATCTCCTGCCCTTGCGGAAGTGCCCAACTCATATCTGTTCTGGGATTCAATGCCAACGCCACGGTTCTGCATTACGGTTCAGTCCCCGTGTTGCGACAGCAGACGGATTTCCGACCGAGACATGTTTGAGAAACAACTTTCTGTGTTCCTTCTCAGAAATGCCTCTACTTACATTAACATCGCCAAGTATTTCAGGATCTGGAATTGTGTCTACAATGTCTCCGTTAAGCCCTCCACAATGCTCAAGGACATTGCTGATTACCGCGAACCATACTTTTGTTGCCACGTTGAAGAAACTGTCTCCGGACATTATTCACTCAAAGGCAAATGGGCATTGTCTCAAATTAACGAGAGTTGGCCCTCAAATTATTCAACGGGGAATATTCGTGCTGAACAAAGATCAATTCCGAGATTTACAACACAATGTACTACGAATACCAACGTAGGTGATCCCTTGCTCTATTCGTAGAGTCAAGAAAATGTCCAAAACTGTTCACGACGTCCAGATTTGGTTGTCCAAATCCTTCAACCCAGACAAAACGAACTTTGAGGCAATCGCCCCACTGGTTCAGCCTCATTCTGTCCAGTCTTGTGATTGGGCCACTGCCCCATTTTCAGCTGGACGGGGGAGGACGGGGTGCCCGCCAGATCGAATCTGTATACAAAAACTACCGAAATGTACTCCTCAACCTCACCACTGAAGAGTCTGGTCAATTTGGTGATAAACCTGTTTTTGTGTGATAAGTGTCGGTGACGTCCTGCGAACATGTCATTCACAAAAAGTGCATGTCGCGAATTAAAGACACCCCCAAGTACTGTCCTCTGTGCTCTACTACCTTCAACTGGGCTACCCCACTCACTACGAAGAGGAAACCCGGCTTGAATACTGACACGCGGAGTGTCCGTTAATGTTTAGAGGACACTTTCGGTGCTGACCTCCGCGACCATCGGGTAGTGTCCACAATAATGTCGCAGCTCAAATTGAACAACCTGACCGAGTTTTTTGAAGTGATTACAAACCAAGTAATTACAAACCAATTTCCTCAATTGGTGGCCACGTGCTGTCGACTGACATTCTTCAAATATGTCATGTCTAAGGGTCTGTCGCCAAATGTCCTCGTTGTAAATGTCATACTCACGTCCAGTCCTCGTTGGTTTCAGAATCCAACCTGCTAACCCATTTCTCAAAATCTCCGCCATTCTGCAAGCCCTCTTGTTCGAAGTGGAAGCAAACCCTTCCACAACTGACTCGATTAGCAATATTTGTGGGTACTTTTGCATTTCATCCTGCACGAAAATAGCCACTAAATGAATTAATGAAAATTTTTATGAATATTAGATCGAAAATTTAAAAAATTGAACTATGCCGATTTTATTCTAATTTTTTTTTAAAAATTTGAATTTTTTAGTTGGAGAAGGGTCATAAAATGTCTGTTTTGACATTTTTTTCTTTGCTGAAAACAATTTAATTTTGATGTTTTTAACGTCATGCATTCTTTTAGATGACAATTGACATTTTTAAAACCTGGATCTTAAAAATAAATCCAAGAATGCTTTCAGAAGAAAAAATATATTAATGTTGTTGGATAATGCTAGTTCACATCTATTAGTTGATTTTTCAAACGTTCAATTTTTTACTTGCCTAAAAATACAACACATTAATCTAGCCATTGGATATGAGGATAATTAAAAGATTCAAATAAATTAAAGCAATTTACTTATTAAATTCCTTTTCCTTTATGAATTAATAATTAATTATTCACGAATGGTGGCTAGTGGACCCTGATTTTGACATTAATTAAATTGTTTGGCGGCAAGGTGCAATTAATATCAAATTTCGCACATGAAATTAGTTTTTTCCATTAAAAATTTTCTAAATTAGTGTACTTGTAAATCCCTAATTAAAATAAATTAATTAGAATACAAATGGAAAGTAAACTGGTATTTTTTGACCTTTCAATTATTATTTTTTGATTTTTTAAAACTGGAAATCCGAATTCAATAAACTGACATAAATTGTGTTTTTTATCACTTCAAAATTGTTTTGTGTGAATTTCCGAATTAAGCACATCATGATTATCCGCTAGAAATAAAATACATTTTTTTAAACAAGAATTATCTCAACTTTAGCATTTACACTCCTCGCCAAAAAAAATGATTCAAAATTCATATTTAGTTTTTCTTTGAAAATCTTATAAATATTCTAATTTCAAAAAACTTAGTAGATTAGTTGTAATTATTATGATTTAATTTTAATAAAATATTTGCTAATTACTAGGGCAACCAATTGCAATTTTTTGCAATTAATATAATTTAATACAATTTTTTGCAATTAAATATAATTTAAAAAAAAAAAAAAAAAAAAAATATACGTTATTGGACGTTCTTTGAGGAAAATTGCCTGTCAATCCTAGCAGGAGATCTTAATGCCAAAAATGTGAGTTATGGATGTGAAACTACGAATATGGATGGAACTGTCCTTGAGGACTTGGCCAGTAGCTTGGGTTTTTCGGTCTTACATCGGAAAACTGAATCATTATGCAGACAGAGGCAGGGCTGATCGCTTGGGTCTCTTTCTATGCTCGGCATCAATTAGTCCTTTATGTTACATACCGAGGTTGGAAGCGGACATTGGCTCTGACCACGTGCCGCAAACGATGTTGATAAAGATGACTATGAATGTTACGGAGGACTTGTTCATTGGTTACAACCTCGTGAACATGAACTGGAGTTTATTCGAATCATATATGCGGGATTCTCTTCGAAATGTCGTGTCTCAGCCTCTGAGAAGCAGAGATGATATTGACAATCTCGATGATCACCTTAGATCGTCAATCATAAAATTCCTGGATGTTTATGCATTAAAAAATGTATGGAAACCCAAAGGAACGCAAAAGCGGATGAATTCGAAACTTGTCACTCTGATCAGAACGAAAGGTACCCTGGAAAATCGCAGGAGAAGATGTCGGGTTGAGTCAATCAAATGCCGCCTGAAATTGGAGATCGACAAGATAAAATTTACTATTGCAAAAATGGCCAAGACTGAGGTCGAAAGTAAATGGAGGTCTGAATGCAGAAAACTGGATAAGCGAAACCCTAATTTCTGGAAAGCATATCAACGCCTTACCAGAAATGATGCCAAAGGATTTGAAATTTCACTAAAAGAACCAGACGGGAAATATATCTCCTCTGATCGTATCCCAGAAGTACTCAGGAACCAAACTTAGTCAGGTTCAAGAGGTCGAATCTACCGTCCACGAGGGACTTATGACCGAATTGTGAAGAAGCTGGCTCTTTCGCAATTATCGGAGGGACCATTATGTGGGGCGATAACACAGGAAGAGGTTGAAAGGGCAATTGCTGGGTTGAAGAACAAGGCGTGGCTTCGACTACATCCCTCCGAAGTTGTTAAAGAAGGCCCCTGAAATCTTGATACGAGCATTGACTATGTTGTTTCACGCCAGCTGGACGTTCGGACACCTTCCATCGGCGTGGAAGCATACGATTGTTCGAATGATTCCAAAATCTGGTAAATCGACACTGCTGGCACAGAACTACCGGCCAATTAGCCTCATTTGTGCTTTCTCTAAGACAATGGAAAAGATTGTCTTTAACAGACTCTCTGGTCATATAGAATCACAAAATTTGCTTTTACCTGAACAATGGGGATTTCGTGGAGGAAGATCCACAGGGGACTGCCTCAGGGAGTTAGAGCACCAATTATCCCGTGCTGACAGAAATGAAGCATGGCTAACTGTGGTGTGTCTGGATCTGGCCAAAGCCTTCGATAGCGTGTGGCACCTGGGCCTACTCTCCAGAATCCATGACATCGGAGCCGGGATATAAAGACCTATCGATGGCTGGAGAGCTTCTTGTCAGGAAGACAATCATTGTCCGCTGTGGAAACCGCCTATCGGGTGTGTGGAACTTAGAAGGGGAGTCCGCAGGGATCTATCTTGAGTCCACTTCTGTTCAACCTCTTCTTGGCGGACATTCCTCTGCCGTCGACACGTACTGGCAAGCTCGTTATCTATGCTGACGATATCCTGGTCATGGATACTCGAAAAGGATATCGCAGTCTTGGGACGACTGAAATCATACATGCAAACGCTAAAATGTGGACTATAGAGAAGGGTTTGACCCTAGCACCGGGAGAGAAGAGCACCATTTACCCCGGTTGCGGAGAGGGCGT